>NW_015172162.1:22747-43939 GCF_001447785.1 Gekko japonicus | reverse complement strand
GGATGCACGTAGTTCATCCATAGTGCTGTCTGGGCCTATTGGGCCACTCCGTCACTTTATGTGATCCGGAACTGCACCCTGCAATATATACAACACTATCCTGTGGCTGCACATTCCAGGGAAAGATCAGTCATGGTTAGCAAGCTGTCATTCAGCTATTTGGGCCACCATTCCTGATCTTCTCATTGAGGAAACCACATAAGCTATCCAGTACATAGGCTGTTTGAAAAACACTGCAATAAGCTGCAGCATGTACCAGCCACCATTACTGAAGAGGACTATGCCTAATGCATTGGACTAACATTCAGAGGTTGTGGGTTCAAATGTTCCCTCTCTTAGGATCACAGATATGGGATATTAATGTGAGTGAGACATTTAAGTTTGCATACTTTTCTCTCTTCTCAGCTTCATGCAAGCTACTGGCTTTAACAGACGTAAGAAAGCTGCCTGCCATCTTTTGAGCTAACTGATGGCTTTTTACATGCCATCACTTAAAAGTCAATGTTTTTTTTAATTGATGTTGTTTATTGTTGTGTTCTTATATAGACCACGCATGCGGTCAGGTCCTCACACAGTCATGTGAACGGCTTAAGCTTCACTCTCTTAGACAATAGCCAGCATGGATCCTAGAACACACCCAATCGGGCAGTCAGGATCCTAGAGTGACCTATAGAATGCAAGTGCACTGTAAATAATCCTATCATGGGTGTGGGTGTGTGTTTGGGTATGGTTCACAATGGGAATATAAGCAGGCCTCTGGTCCTGCTTGTCTTGTTTTCCCGAGCTGAAAAGTCTGGACCCAGGACTTTTAATTTATAGTCTGCCTTTCTCACTGGGGCTCAAGGTTAAATTAAATTGAATTAGTAAAATCAACAGAGTGGGACATCCAGAAGACAATGTAATAGGATTTCACATGTAGAGAGCTGGAAACCAACCAGAGATGAAACACAACCTAAGTACTAATATGACATATTAGATGAAAGCAAATATCACACAGTAGGAGCCTAGTTACAGCAACAGGTAACACAACCTATACACAGTAGTATAGTCTACAGTCCCTAACCCTTTGCCCCGATCTTCCTTCTGAACCATATTGTTACAATGTAGCCCTATTTCTTGTGCAAAAAGCCCTCCTGAATAATTCAGCTTTGCACAGCTTGCAGAAAGCCAGGAGGGTGTGGGAGCGTTCCTGACTTCATCAGGCAGACCATTCCACAAGGCAGTTGTTGCTATGGCCCATTTTCAGGGAGGCACCCATGGAATGCCCTGCTCAGATGAGTGGAACAATGGTATATGAAAAGCTCTAACCGGGATGGCCCAGGCTAGCCCAATCTCATCAGATCTCACAAGATAAGCTCTGGTTTGTACTTGGATAGCAAACCACCAAAGAAGCCCAGGGTTGCTACGCAGAGGCAGGCAATGGCAGGCCACCTTTGTTCATCTTGTGTCTTGAAAACCGTACAGGGTCACCATAAATTGGCTGCAGCTTGATAACATTTTCCACATCAAAAGCCAGTCCAGGCTCAGCTCCACTGGTGGCCAGCTCGGCCCATGGTTAGAAGTTAGCCAGAAACTGCAGTGGCTACAGATGCTAACAATACTGTGAACAAGCCCTCCACGTGGTGATAGAAGAGCAAGGCAGAAGGAGTCTGGGTTTTACTTTCAGAAAAAGGTTGAAACATAACCATGTAAATAGCTGGGCTGTGCAAGATTTGTATCTCCACTGAACTGAACAGAAAAACAGCCAGTGAGAAATTAGCAACTGTGAACAAACTCTGGGATCTATTGCTGGGAGGGGGGGGTGGAGTTGGTGGCTGGTTATATCTTGGCTTAGAAAGACAGCAATTGGATCTAGGAAGAGAAGGCTGAGCCCCACCCCCCACATCAGAATAATGCCTGGTGATGGAAGCTGAGAAAAGGGTGGCAGGTGCCAGACAGACTGACAGCAAGCAGCTCTAAAAGACAGAACCTCCTGGGATCAGTCGCAGCACTATTGTTCACACTGCCCAGGCGCCAGTGTCACTGATTCCTGTCCTTTAGCTTAGTCCTGTCAATATGTTATCTAGTTTGACTGATGACTCAGGAAGTCACAGTCTGGACTGGCTTTTGATGTTGTCCCATCTCTCACACATCAGTGTGATACCATAAGCAGCTGCTGGAGGACTGACTGAAGAAATTATTGCTGCAAGATCCCCTGCTGCTTTCGGTGCCTGTAATACCTTAGTCAATTTCAGCTACTGCAGGATTACAGCACAATGGCAAATCGCTCTGTACAGTAACTCATGCGAGAAAGATGAGCAGGGCCAATGAGAGGAGGAGGGCAGGAGAGCCATTTGGGCTGGGCCTCAAGCTCAAAAGGGGCCACTAATCTGATAAATTCTGCAATTTAAAAACTGTCCCTGAGCCCTACTCTGGTAGAAAATTTTCAGCCAGTCTCCAATCTTCCTTTCTTAGTCAAGGTGCTAAAATGGGTTGTTGCCTCTCAGCTCCTGGTGTTCTTGGAAAAGACAGATTTTCTGAATTCATTTCAATCTGGCTTCAGGCCAGAATTTGGAACAGACTCCTTTGGCCGCCTTGGCTGATTACCTCTATTGAGAACTAGACAGGGGTAATGTGGCCCTGCTAGTTCTGCTGGATCTCTCAGGGGCCGTTGATACTATCAACCATAGTGACCTACTGAGCTGCCTCTAAGGGGCACCATATTACGGTGTTTGAGTAATATTGGGGGGTCAGTCTCAGAAGGTAGTGTTGGGGGATTCTTCCTCTGCCCCATGGCCATTGACCTGTGGGGTGCTGTAGAGTTCCATCTTATCACCCATGCTATTTAATATCTATATGAAGTTACTGGGAGAGGTCATCAGGAGATATCGGCTGTGATGTCACCATATGCAAATGATACCCAGCAATACCTTTCTTTTCTATCTAATTCCAAGGATACTGTGGATGTTCGGAACCAGTGCTTAGAGTCAGTCAGGGATGGATGAGGGAGAACAAGCTGAAACATAATCCTGACAAAGGCAGAACTTGTCAGGGTTAGTAGAAAGGCAGACTAGAAACATCAGATGTCCCCTATCTTGGATGGGGTTATACTTCCCTTGAAAAGCGACATTCACAGCTTGAGAGTAACCTTAGAAAACCAGGTGGCTGTGGGGGCTCAGAGTACATTTGCCCATCTCCAGCTGGTGCGTCAACTGTGTCCATCCCTGGGTCAGTCAAATCTAGCTCATTAAAGACTCTCATTTGGTGGGTATCCAAGAGGAGGCCTTTTCTGTGATAGCACTACATGTATGGAACAAAATCCCCAGGGAGGGTGTATCGGGCCAACACAATATCAATCTGAAGGAGACAGTTGAAAAGAGTTTTATTTAGGACTGCATTTTGATTGATTTAGCTTTCATTCTTGACAGTCCTAATTGGTTAATCTGTGACTTTTACAGGTTTTATAATTGTAGCTCTTACTGGGTTTTTATAATGTTTTATTTATGTTGTAAGCTGCCTTGAGTTCCGTAAGGGAGAAAGGCAGCTAACAAATGTTTTAAATAAAATAAATAAATAAATAAAACTTATTTTTATGTGTATCATGTGGTATTTTTAATGGCTGGGGACTTTAAAAACTGGATGTGACAGAGTTCAGTCTGTCATCCCTTTTTTCCTTTATCTGGCAATTACCCTTTTACCCTGTTTGTGTACTGGAGAAGCCGGAAGCTGCCAAGGAGGAGCTGGAGAAGTAAAAGGGCAAAGGCACTTTCCCAGACAATTGCTGCAGGTGGGTGAACTGACCAGCAAAGGGGAAGGATAGGATCCCCCCCCCCGCACTACAAGTCTTGTGAGGGTTTCCCACTGATTACATTCAAAAGTGAAACTGTTTCTCTAAACTAAGTCTCTCACATGGTTACAAATGTATACAGTTTATACATTTGTAACCATGTTTTCCCAGCTTTTTCAGCTTTTTCTTAACTTTTTTGGTGTTAGCATCTATTTCCTTCACCTTCTCAGCTGTTTGCTCCATCGTTTTTGCAGTTTCAGTCAATTGGAGCTGCTGACTTGCAAGGTTCTGATATAAAGTTATCAGCTGTTGGTTCATGTTGGTCATCTGGTCCAGCAGAGGGTGCAAGGAATCTGCCAACATTTTTGAGATCTCAGTGACCTCTTCCGGTCGACGGCTCATGCTCCCCGCTAGTTTCACTTTTGCTAGTTTGTCTTTCTCTGTCTTCTTCCCCGCCATCTTTATGGATTGTGCCATTCCCGGGGGGAGCTTTCTTTTTAAATTCTCGTCTTCACTTTAACCCAACTCACTGTTCATTGTTGGTCAAAGGACCTTGCTCGAAACATGTTTCAACCGCTCGATCTCTGACGCTTGTCCCAGTCAGCAGCTCTAGTTCCATATGGACACTCAGTGGCAGGACCATCAGGGCGTAGGAGCGCCTCAAGTCCCCAGCATCACGCTGGTGAAGAGGTCGCCCCTCAAAAGCCCCATGGCTAGGAGCCTTTTGCTAAGGCTCCGGGGGGGGGCGACCCATCGCCCCCCCCTCCTATCTGCTGGTGCTCAGATCACATCCCCAGGAGGTCCAGGAGATGCATCCGCCAGCGTGTCGCCATAAATCGGAAGTCTCTGTATATTATTCTTTTTAAAAGGTCAGTCTTGCTTTTATATTCAGAATACCTCTAAATGTAGTCTCCAGTAACCAATAGAAGCTATTCAGGCTCAGGGAATTGGATGTGGCCATTTATGGGCAATGCCTCTCTTTTTCTTCCTTTCCCAGCCCCTTCCAGCCTCTGTCATCATCCCCACGGTCTAAATTTAGACTGCAGGTCCCTGCCTCATTGAGTTTTTCTCATTTGTTTGTTTTGCCTTGCTCTGTAAAGTACAATATCAGAGCAATCCTATACATATGGAACAATCCTGTGATGCACCTATGCTGTGGTGCCACTAGTCACCTCCCAAAAGGGATAGTTACACAGCAGTCAAATGGGGAAAAGGTGCCCTGACAGTGTTGCGGGGTGCTGCCACTGCAGCATTGGTGGCAATCCCACCACAGCAGGTTACAGCGTTGTTGCTAAGCAGGGGTGGTGTGATGGACAGGGAAGGCAGGACCAATGGAAGTTGTGAATCAAGGAAGCTGAGCCAAGCATCTATCACTGACAGGGGGCAGAGAGGGGCAGGCCACAGATACCAACACTCCTGCTCTGCAGTACATACATCCCTTAAAGAGACCAGCTCCCATTACAAGCCCCAGCCACCCTTCAGCCCCATGGGCACCCTGTTAGCCTGATTGCTCTGAGTTATTATCAATATTGGGGAATATGAGATATTATAAAATAGCAATAGACAATAAGGGAACAAACACCTTTATATACAGGGGTCCCGCTTCTTCCAGAAGCACCAGAAATAGACACAGAGGCTGGTTTCAATATAAAATTATTCCTTTACTGTAGATTCGTCACAAGCAAACAATACACAAGCACACAAACAGTAATTAAACATTCACGCACACAATACAGACTTAAGGAAGCAGAGGTAATTGATAGCTAATAGAGGGGTTATGGGGTGATACTACCTGTCCAGATGTGCAGAGGTCCATAAAGAAATGGTGGTGACCCAAAACCCAGAGGGTTCCAGGGGTGGACTGCCTGTTGGCATAATGGCAGAAAAACACACTGTCTGAGGCCATGTGTTCATTGGGATATACCCACTGGAAGACAATGCAGACCAATGGGCAGCCGTGTTGGCTGGTCTCAGGTGAGAACAATCGATTACCTGGGCCAGTGAGGAGTCCCAGGGGTGTGTGGCATCAGGATGGGCAAGGCCTAGATGTGACCAATGAGCTTCCAGAGAGGCAGGGTCTAGATTTAACAATAGAAGCCAGGTGTTGGGTGACTGTACTGGGGGTGTTCATTGTGGAACAATAGAGTGGTCTGGCATTTCCCCTAGTGCCAGACAAAAGGAGTGATGTTTCTTAATGTGTGGCAGGGTGAACCTGAATGGCTGACCATTCTCTAGACATGAAGAGTTAATGTTTACCTTGATAGGTCTGGCATAGGTGTAAGAATGGAGATATCTTAGACAAATATATGGAGACAGGGATGAGAGGATTATTCCAAAGATACTTCCTGACATGGGTGTAACAGGAGAGGGGGGTGGAAATAGGCAACACACTTCATTCATGACAGTAGCACAGACCAGAGGTTTTTTGTCTCTGCCTGCCTGTATATTTGACAGGCAAAAGACTAGACATTTGGTCAGCAGAAGATGCCTAAGGCAAGGGCAGAGACTTGCCCATTCTTAGCCCTTTTTGGACTAAGCTGACAGGAGAAAAGGGGGGGGTGTTGCTTGCATGGGGAATGTTTGGCCGTGCAGCCAGTCTGAAGAATTCTTTAGCCTGAGTTTTCTCAGCCAAGATGTGGTTCTCCTAGCCTCCCAGCAAAAAGCCACTGTTTAAGCCAAGCCTGGCTTCATAGGGCACTGCTTGTGGAGGTTCAGAGGCTGCTTTGGGGTGTCTCTCTCTCAGGAAAGACCACCCCAGGTTCAGTGCTGAGAATGCGCGCAACAACCCCATGGCAGCACTCCATGCACAGAGTGCACAGGGCCCCAGAGGGTGACAATGGACAAGAACATGGATGTTAGGGTGCCCCCTACTTGCTGCCACTGGCAGCATACAGCAGGATGCCCACACCATCAGTGGTGTCTCTGTGCCAACCCACATGCCACCCCCACTGGAGGCACAGCAGAAGGAGGGGCAGGAGCCCCAGAGAGACAGGTCCCCCAGCAGCCTTTTGATGTGCCCCTGTCCCTCACCCACATCCCTTGCTATGGCAAGAAGCCCCTTTAGGTGGCCAGCAGCCACCATTACAGATGCTGCTATCCCTCCATCAATTGTTGCACTCTGGAAAAGGTGTCCTGCCACTCATGACAGCTCTCCAGCCACTCCAGCTCAATTGCCAGCCACATGGAGGAAAGGGTGGGCAGGATGGGCTGTGCCGGATGCAGGACCTGTGCCAAGAGACATGGCAAGGGGCAAGAATCCCCCCCAGGCCATCAGCAGCTGCGATACCTGGTCCGGGGGGGTGCTGCCCTGCCACTGGCCCATGCCCCCCTCTGTCTGCCAGGGCAGGGCCACTGCCATCCAAAGATGTCAAGTCTGTCCTCTGTGTAGCCTCCTCCTCAGGCAGCTGCAGGACCACAGAGGCTGCAGTTGCCATGCACCTCCTTTGTCCACAACATCAGCATCAAACGTCAGGGAAAGGGGACCTGGACACAGGGGAGAAACACAACAATAAGTCCTCGGTAGCTCCCAGGCAGGCACTGAGCCCTTGCACCCTGGCCCCTCTGGAGGCACCTCACCTCCCTCATCCCCTAGCCTGGGAGCCCAGCCACCTTGATCTTCCTCCCGATCGTTCAGCTCCATCTCATCCTCATTAGACACATGGTGGCAGGGTCCTTGGTGAGAGGCCCCAGGCGTGTCATAGGAGCACCCCAGCTATGGAGGTGGGGGCATGATGACAGTGGAATCACCCTCTTTCACGGGGATGGGAGTTGGTACCCTGCTGCTCTGGTTACTACTGTGTCCTTAGCCCTCCTCACCAACCCTGGAAATGGACCCATGGCAGCATCCCCACCCTGCAAGTCACCTGCGAGGTGGAGGGACATCGGTCATGACAATGGGGGGGTGGATGGATGCAGTGTGGCAGGACCTGGCCCCCACAGCAAGCACCAGGTAGTCACAGTGACCATGACACTCACCGTACAGAGATGCTCTTGGTGGTGGCAAGGGTACCATGTCTGCCAATAACAGGCTTTCATTAGGACTCTCCATCTTTTGGACAGCACCTGCCTCAATCAGGGCCATCCAGGCCCTGTGCAAGGAGCTCGGACCAGCCCCTGTGGCCGGGGTGCTAGCTGGATTGGAACTGATCCAATGCCAATGTGTCATCCAGGAATTTCTGGAGCTGTTCTGCCACTGTTCTCTCAATTACCTTACCCAGAAATGAAAGATTTGAGACTGGGTGGTAATTGGCCAGATCCATAGGATCTAAAGTTGTTGGGGGTTTTTTGAGAGCAGGACAACCACCATGTCCTTCAGTCCCTCTGGAAAGACCCCCGAACCCAGGGACAGATTGATGATATCTTCCAGGGAACCTTGTAGTCCCTCATTGCTGGCTTTCACCAGCCATGGGGGCACAGATCTAAGAGGCAGGTGGTCAGCCTAACACCACCCAGGATCCTGTTGACATTGGGTCAGGAAAGCCGGTTGAAGTTGTCAAAAACCGAATCCAAAGACAGCCGAGGGGCCTCCAGTTCATGTACTGTATCAATGTTGGCTGGCAGGTCGTGGCGAAGCAACAAGACTTTATCTGCAAAAAAGCTTATGAATGTCTCACAGCTGATGGCCGAATTACTACTATTCTGAGTCCTCTCTGAGAGAAACATAAGAGACCTAATTACCCTGAATAATTGAGCCAGGAGAGAGCTAGCAGGCACGATGGAGGCTGCATAAAATTCCTTTTTAGCAGCTTTCACTGCCATCTTATAGGATTTCATAAACGTCCTGTAAGATGCTCTTGTAGCCACCAAAATTGCTGTAGTCATCTGAGTTCCTGTTTCATCCCCCTAAGTTCCATAGTATACCAGGGGGCTGCTTTTTTTGCCAGGGATGGAGATGATGTTGGAGGGTGATTTTGTTGATGGCTTCAGATGGGAGTTCCAGTCCTCTATCAGCTCATCTAAGGAATCACCAGAGGGCATCGGTTCCCACGGAGCATTCTGGAACCCAGTTGGGTCCATTAGTCTCTGTGGGTGAGCATAAATCCGCTCGCCACCTAGACGGAGGGCCAGAGACACCCAGCTGGACCTTCAGGGCACAATGATCTGACCATGGTACCAACATCTTGGCTATCAGATCCATATCTAACCCCATGCCGAAGATTAAATCCAGTGTGTGGCCTACTTGGTGTGTGGGCCCAGATACAATCTGGGTGACCCCTAGTGCTACCATGGATGACACCAGTTCTGAGGCCTGCTGGGAGGAGGCAATGTTGACATGGACATTGAAGTCCCCAAGAACTACAAGCCTTGGGAATTCCAAGGCCCAGCTGGCCACTGCCTTGAGCAGGCTCAGAAGGCTGTCTGCTGGCATGCTAGGCGGATGGTACACCTGACAGACAGCCAAGTTCACCTCAGAGTCCCAGACCAGACCTACATAGTCAATGCTGGTAATCTTCAGGATGGGGAGCGCCCTGAAGGAAAATCCCTCTTGGATTAGAATCACCACCACCACCTCACTGTCCAGGACTGATGGAGGACTGAGAAACCTGGAGGGGACAGCTCTTTCAAGATAACTGTTTAGCCTGTTTAGCCTTCCCTCATCCAGGTCTCAGTCACATACACTTACCCAAATTAGCTGAAGGCCCTGGAACGCACATGGCGTGGGGTCTGAAAAGGAGAGCTGTTTCTTTGTCTGGGAGCACACTTTGGTATGTGTTTGCCATGAAGAATGACAGAGGGGATGGTGCTAAAAAGGGACATGCAGCTAACAAAGATCAGATATATCATGGATTGTAAGTACCTGGTTAGTAACTAGGGTTGCCAAACCCCCCCCCCCGGTTTCGCAGGAGTCCCCCACTTTTGGGGGTCTGCACTTAAAGGGGCCCCTTTAAATGCAGGGAGCTGACGCCGCTGGAAGATCGGGTGGGCGGGGGGGGACGTCTCCAATGTGACGTCATCAGCACAACAACATGCCTGGCATAAATATCTTGAGATGGACCTTTCTTTGGAACAATGGAATAAAATATGGAATTCGGGATTATATACCACTGCAACTTTAAATTTACGTTATCAAAATTATAAGATTTTTTCAAGATGGTATATGACTCCTCTTAAATTGTTTCATTCAAAAATATTGAAGGACCCTATGTGTTGGAGGAGTTGTGGGCAAATTGGATCGATGTTTCATTGTTGGTGGTCATGTCCAAGAATACAGGAATACTGATCAAAAATAATTTCAAAGATGTAGGTATTCAAATTCCTAAAACCCCGTTGGGAATTGTTTTAAATGGTTGGAATAAGGGTCAATTTACATGTACTATAAAGGAACTTATTGATTTATTGTTAATTGCAGCAAAAATAATTTTGGCACAAGTCTGGAAAACAGATAAAATACCATTAGACAGTGGTTTTTGAAAGTATGGGATATAATTGCTATGGATAAAATAGCAACACAAATAAGAGAAAAGGAGAATACAAAATTTAGAGAAAATTTTACAAAAAAGTGGTTTAGATCTTCTGATTAGATTAATAAAACAAATGATACAAGTAGTGCCTTACCTGCAAAGTATGTTAATTCTGCATTTTATTGAGATGTTAAAAGTTATATAGTTTATTGTTGAAATGGTTATTTGAAGAAATGAGACGTAATATTTTGATATTTTATAAAAATAAAGTTATAAAAAAAAACAGGGATGAAGGACACTGTTGAGGTGACACTGCAGACATAGTGACAGTCCATCTGGATACTCAAGATCCAAACAACCTGAAAGCACATGCAGAACTGAATTAGATACGTGGTGTATTGTAACCTCTGGTATTAACATTAAAGCTGTACTTACCAACACGTGGAGGGGAACCAATGTTGTTATCATCTGTGTCCTGAACCTCTTCCTCCTCTGGAATGTACTCTAGATGATAACAGGGGGGGGAGAGATGAATTTAGAGTAGGCACATAATCAAGGTTCTAGTTGCCGCACAACTACACTGAGCAGGAAAACGGGAACAAACCACCCTTTCCTCATACCACTGACTTCCACTCAAGATCAAGGGAACCAAGGATGTTCTTACCTGGTGCCTAAAAAAAAGACACCTGGCAAAGTCAGACAGGGAGGGAGTCTGATAGACATCTACCCATCACTACATGAAGATGTCAAGGGTGATCACCCATTACACCGAGGGTCCCCAACGTGGTGCCTCTGGGCTCAGCAAATGGTTTTAGGAAGTGCTTGGGGAAAAAAGGCATTACACTAACTACTGGAACTGGAAATTGGATAGTTGAGGGAAGTTCAAAACTTAGTTGAGAAATTTACTGCCAAGGTTTTCCTCTTCTCCAGAACACCTCATGAAAGAAGTCAGGGGAGTATTTAAGGTATGTTGGGTGGCCTGAGGTTGGGGAACAAAGGTGTCCCATAGGGTACTTGATGACAGAACCAACCCCAGTAGCCTTGGGTTTGGAGAGAAAATCTTGTGTTCAGGAAATAAGGAGCCCTACATAGTGAACTCTGCTCAACACATGGAGGTTGGCAAGGAAGCCCCCTTAAAGCAAGGAAAAAACTTGTGGCAGGAGCATCATGAAGAGGTATCCGCTTACCTGATGGACCACTGGTAACCCCTCTCCTCCTTCAATCAGCTCCAGCACCAATGTATACAGTTCCTCAGAGCCCTCGGCTAGTGGAAAAGGGGCTTCCAGGCCGATGCAGGTGGGGGCTGGGGCACGGGGTGGTAGCTGATAGCTGTCGGCCACATGCCTACGTTTCATACTTGGGTACCCTCTCAGTATGCTATGAAGTTCATTATAGTAGGAGCAGGTGATCCTTTCATTACCAGAGGTGTTGTTGTGAAGTAGAGCTCACTTGTAATCTGATAGGAGTCCCTTGGTCTTGTTCTGGCATTCAATGGCCGACCGCCGATGACCCCTTGCTGCCATGCCCCTCGCTATTTCTTTGTAGGTCTCCATGGTGTGGTGTGGTGAGACTGCCAGATGGCATCCTGGACCCTCTGCTCACCCCACAGGGCGAGTAGATCCAAGATCTCATCTCTTCTCCACGAGACACCCCTGACTCCCACCATGTTGTCTTTCCCAGTCTTGTCCAAACAGGAAGTGAAGTACTACCGGAACTATGCCTCCAGAGTACTGTGGAGTACTGTGCCCTATTTTACCAACATTCAACTTGAAAAATTTCAACAGAGGGTTGGTTTGGGCAGCGGTTTCCCTCTAAATAGCGAAAAAAATTAACAACCAACGTGCAACCAAGAGCCGGTATATATATGTGCGCTTGAGTATTCATGCACTTAATTTTTTAAGCACAAGATTGATCATGCACACAAGGGTGAAAGCAGGGGGGGGGGATCTGAAAGACGGGTGTCCAGATGACCTAATCACATTCATAGCGAGAGATGGCTGTCCAGATAGGAGAAACTGCAGATTCACAGCGCAAATATTTGGAAAGTACCCAATTTTCCCAGAGTCAGAAAATGCGCTAGAAAACCAGGAGGATTGCAGGGGTGAGTCTGCTTCAATACGGAAGACGGATATGGCTGTCTGATCAGCCCTTTTAAATGTGATAGGGAACAGTGGTGAAACCCCATCAAATTGACTGGTATCACCAAGTTTCCTCTCTCTTTTTCCCCCCATTGCCCTGGCTTCCTATATCATAGTTTCTTTATATTATTGCTCCTTACTTTAAACTGTCTACATTTTCTGGACTGGCTCCCATAGGCCCATCCTGTAACTGGTAGTACCTCCCCCCCCCCAATGCAAAAAGCCTTCCTCTGATGCAACAAGAGGCTCTAACCCTCTTGCTCCTGTTGATCTTCCCACTTTACCTCTCTTCATATTTATCCTTTCATTTTATACCTCTTCTAGCTCCCAGCAATGTTTGTTGTCTCCTGTTATCATCCACTTCCGGTGGGTGCGGGGGGCTTATCTTGGGATTCTTTTTAGTTAGGAACCAACTCAAGCCATACCTTTTTTGTACCCATTTTCTAAAGTAATGGAGGTATCTTGATCTTACTTTTCCTTTACCCCTTTCCTTTTCTCTAGGTGTCTATTTATGTTGTAAAAACTGTAGATATGGCTGTTTATTGTACCACTCCTGGTTTGTTTGTTTTTTTAAATGCTTAAGTCATAACCATACCCAATCTGTGGATGCTTGAATCTAGAGACTGGGACTGTGGACAGACAAGACAGATCTTTCTACAGACCTGAGAAAAGCCTGAGGTTTTTCAGAAAAACCTGAAATCTTAAAACCCCAGAAGGTGAAAACTGCAGCAATACCTGTCGTTTTAAGAAATGCATGGCCTACGCTCAGGCCTGGAGACGTGGGAGCCACCACTGCCCCACCACCATCCCAACCAGGCTGGCAGAGGCCCTGCTGCAGGCAGGATGGGTGGCCTTTGACTGGCTGGCCCAGGGAGCAGGAGTGGGGGAGGATGGGATTCCCCCCCTGGCCCCACTGCTGGACCTCCTGATGGCACCTGGTATTTTTGGCCACTGTGTGACAGAGTGTTGGACTAGATGGGTCATTGGCCTGATCCAATATTAGCTTCTCTTATGTTCCGTGCGCCTTGATGTTTAGTCATGCCGGCCACATGACCACGGAAACATCTTCGGGCAGCGCTGGCTCTTCGGCTCTGAAACGGAGATGAGCACCGCAACCCTAGAGGCGGATTCGACTGGCTTTCGAGCAAGGGAACCTTTACCTTTACCTTTATGTTCCTCTTATGTTCTTATGTTCTTAAGTCTTACAGGTCCCCACTTGTCATAACAAAATCATGAATAATTGTCTCATTATTTTTAGCCTCTGTCCCTGTTTTCAACTTTTTTACTTTTTATGGCTTAAAAAGTCTGTTTTTCCACTTTATTTTTATCAATTATAAAACAAATAATAATAATACGACAACAAACATTAGTGCCAAAAATCCAATCATAGCACTGAAAAGAGTTGTGCAGCACAAATCTATGGATTTTAATTCAGAAGTAATTCTCACTGAGTCAATGGAACTTATTCCAACTTCATGGGATCACAGCCTGATTGTGTTATCTTGAGCTTCTACAAATTGAGTCCTACAGAATGTTTACCCATTTTAATTGAAAGCTATTAATTCTGATCAATGCCATTTACAGTTCTTATAAGGTAAATACATTGAAAGCAAAAGGTTTTTAAAGGGAGATTACTTATACCTTTCTTAAAATCTGCTTTATGCTGTGAATCTGAAATATTTGGCTTTGACAACCAATCTGCAAACACTGTGAGCAAAGCTACAAAGCCAATCCCAAATACCAATATCTTATATTTTATTCTTTACCTGCAGTCTTTCTAATAAGAACCACATTTTCTTACAAATCTTTCACTAGGGGAGATCACATTTCCTGGCTATTGCTGCAAAGAACAGCAGCTCCTTCTAGAGGAAACCTTCATCTTTACAGCAACACTAACTACCTCTTTCCTAAGATAATTTTAATTATTCTTATTTTACAAAAATTTATATCCTGCCTTTCTGCCCCCATAAGGGCCACCAAGGCGGCTAACAAATTAAAACATGCATAATAGAATCATATTTTAAAACCACTAAAAATCATTTTACAATTAAAACCAGAGCTAAAATATATACAAAAACATAAAAGCAACAATAATAATTTGACCCTTTAAGGCACAGTATACATGGCTGCCTAGACAGAGTCCATTTCTGCACAGGTTATTTGCCCCAGGTTTGATGCTTTGGAAAGTGGGGGGAGGGGGAGTTCCACTTCCCAAAGCATCATGGTGCATTTGTGCACCTATTGGTGTTTCTCCAGCTATTTTCAATCTTTCACAATCTTGCTTTGCACAAAGTTCTGGGAAATATCACAGCAGACCCAGTTTGGCTGTCACATGGGTGGGAAAGTGTGGATTTTTTCCTGTCCAGTGGTGGAAAGGCTTTTCGTAAATTTCCCTGTCCAGTGGTAGAGGGGCTTTTTGTAAATTGGCAATTGAATATCATTATAACAATATAGCAATCTGTGTATCAGGAGCTCTGAATCGCCAGTTTTCATTTTTTAAAAAAGTCTTTAGCCTCTTTCATTGCAGAGATGTAAAGGGAAAGGCATATCTCCACAATGAAATGAGCTTACTTTTTAAAAAATGAAAACTGGAAATTCAGAGAATCTGAAATACAAACTACTATATCATTATGTTGACATAATGATATTAAATTGCCAATGTTCTTTTTACAAAAATGGAAAAGCACTGATGTGTCCACAGACAGGGGACTGGGGCAGGGAAACTACAGGGAAACACCAAAGAGAAGAAAGGATATAAAAGCCTAAAATTTACATTCTCAATTAGGGAAATATAATATCTATTATAATCCAGACTACAAAATCCCATGATAACTTTTACTTCTGTGATTGTGAAACAAATAAAACGAGAAATTACACTTTATTCACCCAAAAGCAAGATGACACCAAACATAAAACTACCCCCAAAAAAGTTATTTCATTAACTTATACCCTGCCTTTCTCCACAATGGGGACCAAAGTAGCTCACATTATTCTCCTCTCCTCCTTTTTATTCACACAACAACCCTGTGATGTAGGTTAGGCTGAAAGTATGTGACTGGTCCGTAATCACCCAGTGAGCTTCCTGTCACTCTTTCTGCCCCCTGACCCATTACTCTGGCTTTTTCATTCTGCCCCCCACCTCATCACTTTCTTTCTGCCCCCTACCCCATCTCTCTCTCTCTCTCTCTCTCTCTCTCTCTCTCTCTGGCCTCCCATCACATTCTCTCTTTGGCCCCTACCCCATCAATTTCTTTCTCTCTCTTTCTGACCCCCCCCCCACCTCATCAGCTCTGGCTCTCTTTCTGCCGTTCTACCTCATCACTCTCTCTCTCTCTCTGCCCCCTACCCCAGCTCTCTCTCTTTCTACCTCCACATCCCAGCACATTTTCTTCCTCTCTCTGTCTGCTTCTGTCTGTCCCCCCCCCCATCACCACTCTCAGCAGCTCACCAAGCTGCTCTAGGCGGGCCCACCGAGGCTCCCACACACACCACCACCACACTTGGCAGCTTGCCCAGAGCTGCTTCAGGCAGGCCCACCAAGGCTTCCCCTCCCCCTTCCTGCTCTTGGCAGCTCACTGGGATCAGCTCTGGCCAGGCACGCTGAGGCTTCCCCTCCACATGGCTGCTCTTAGCAGCTTGCCCAGAGCTGCTCTGGGTGGGCCCATTGAGGCTTCCCCCTCATATTACTGAAGCAGCCGCCAGGCTCTTGGGTACTGCTGCAGCAGCAGCCACCAACAGGGCTCTCAGTGGTAATTTTTTTTTTAATTTGGGAAGAATTTAACCACCACCACCCCAATGTATTTTCAAACATTTTAGATTTTCCTACAGATCTAGGGGGTCTCCCCAAGTTTGTAGGAAAATCTGTTTCGGTAAGTGTGGCCCCAATCTGCAGATTTAGGTATTTGCAGATAGGGGCCATACTTGAGAAACAGTATATAGAGATTGCAGGGTTCAGGACTGCCAAGCTATTTTGTGGAATTTCCATATGACAATTTACTGGTTTGGACATACCATACACATAGCTGTTGTCATACCACTTTGAGGCTTCATGTAGATGTGAGTCTTTTATCAAGTTGGGTTAGAAGAACCAATCAATGTATATGCAGCCCCCAATGGGACAAATGAATCCCCTGGGGCCATTTCAGGGGAGAAAAATAGCATGGTGGGGAGGCTGAAGCACCTCCTCTCCCTGTGCTATGGTCCCGATCCAAATTGAGCCCCTACACTAACTGGGAAATTAGTTCCTCGCAGTTGCCATCAAGTCTACTTTGAGCCTTGGAGGTAGATCTATCAAGTGAACACCAGCAACAGTTCTGGCATTGAGCTGAGAGATTCTTGTGGCAAATATTATGCATTGCTGTACAGATTCAGCTACTCATAAGACTGAACCATCAATTTCCCCATTTCTTTTTTTGTAAAGCACAAGTGACAGTATGCCATGTGTTTTTATAAGAGATTAGAAGAACTCTTATGCATAAGAATCAACTCTCGCTGCCTTCCAGCTGTATGCATTTTAAGCATTATATGTCATATGGGCTCTTTGCTGCTGCAACTTTTTTCTTCAATTCTTCTCTTTCCAGATGTTTTCCTTTCCAGTTTGTAAATCCAACAGACATTTTAAGAACATGTGATATACTATCAATGTATCTTAGTCAAGGTAATCCTGGAGGCCTTGTACCTTCCATGATGTATTTAAAATTTGTTAGTTTTCTTTCAGCAGGCATTCCTAAAATGTAGCCAATCCATCTTAATCCCCAATTTAATTTTTTGATGTTTTGTTGGGTTCTTTAGACAGCCTGCAAAGTTCTTCATTCTTTCTGGTCCATAAATTTTTCTTACCATTTCCCATTAATTTGTTTTTCTTCCCTTTTTGTCACTGTTGTGTGCTTTAGAGACTTGCAGTTTGAGGACTATAATAAATGAAGTTTAGTACTCTTGAAAGATTTCCTGCTTTTGAAGATCTTGAGGATCTTTCCTAAAGCACCTAAACGTTCCTGTAATCCTTCTACTACAACCAGTGGCTGAGATACCTTCTTGCTTCTAACCCTTCTGGCTCAACCCCCCCACGTACGAAACCTAGGATATATATCTGTATGTCTAAGTAGTAAATGCATAGCATGACAAACTGGCTGCTTTGTCAAACAGAGGCCCCAGTCACACAGGCTGGAAAATGCAGGGGGGAAGCGTGCCTGTTTGCCCCGGAGCAAACTAACGCGCGGCCACCAGATTACACGTCCCGCCGACATCCCGTGGTTCAGGGGGAGGTGCCGATCACACGACAATCCTGCGCCGTGGCAAAGAAGCGGCGCAGCGTGATCACAGCAGCAATGGCTAGGCGCCGCTGCCATGGCAAACGGGGTTGTGTTTGTTTTTTTTCAACCGAAGTGTGCGCATGCGCCATTGGAGACTTGGAGGGGAAAAAACCTTTTTGCGACGGGACATGGGCGGGCGCCGGGTGCCGGATGACACGAACTACCACCGGAAACACGATCAGACGCCCGCCCTTGCCCCACAGTTTCCGGAAACTAGTACCTTGGAGGTACTAGTTTTTTACGTTGCATCTTTGGTGGGAAGCCTCGGGTTAGCCACAGGAGCTCTACGCTTCCCAGATGTTGCAGTGTGATTGCGCCCGGAAAATCCACCTATCTTCCATCTCTGTAGCATGGCTAATGCTCCGTGTGACCGCAGCCAAACAATGGTATCCCAAAAGTCAAGTGAAACTTTACCCCTAATTCTAGGTATACTGCTGAAAATCTATGCATTCAGCTCACAGTTCTCCATTGGTGTAGTTGTTTCAGAATGTCCTGTGTACTCAAATTCTGCAGGGACTTCCAAGTTCATAGTTTTGTGAATGGAAATATGAGGTTAGCTTGGCACAGTTAGCTTCTTCTTTAGTGACCAACTGATGCCTTGGCAACCATCCTTCCTAATAAAGTACCTCAACAAAGAAAAAGCTTAATTCCCCCTCCCTCCCTCCCTCCCTCCCTGTAATAATTTTAGCTCAGGAATTTAATGGAAAGCAATAATGCAATAATGTGACAGCAATACTCCCTTCAGGAGGGAAGGTGGCATGGTACAGTACGATTTTGTCAGATCTCGGAAGCTAAGCAAGGTCCTCCATGGTTAGTACTTGGATGGTGCAGATGAAACTTTTGCTTCTCAGTTGCCTTGAAAGCCCCTTGCTGAGGTTGCTGTAAGTCAGCTGCAACTTGACCGGACTTTACACAACACACAATACCCCCTTGACAATAATTGTATCAGGAAGATGACAAACAGAATGTATTGCAGCTAGGGATACTCCAGCATCCACCAGTTCAGCTCATGTTCTGATTGCCAGTCACAATCAGGGAGCCAATTTAACAACCGGCTGCTTGGGCCTGTTCACAGCAGGAACAAGAAACTTCTTGCTGCATCTCCACTTTGCAAGGAAACATAAGGCAAAGAGCAAAGCTGCCTCTCAGTTGATTGAGGGATAATCTGAGAGTTAGCTTCAAAAGGAAGCAACAGGAAAGCCATGAACGTGTTTTGCAGCTGCTTAAGTTGTGCAGTACTGAGGCAAAGAGATCTGGGGCTCCCTATAGACTGAACTGTGGCGATCAACAATGATATGTTTGGAAGTCAGCACCACCACAGGGAAGTTTTCAGCATCCCAAATTGTTGTTTTTTCTTTAAATCACAAAAAGGTCAGCTTTTATTCCTCTAGTAGCCTTCTTATCCCCAAGCCTTAAAGCAAAGACTTAGTTTCAAATTACAGCTAGCTATGATCCTTTCCACAAAAGGATCTTTTAACATTTTTGTTGCATTTATTTAACGTATTTCTATATTGCTTTTCCTTAAAAAAATTCTAAAAACAGTTTACATAAGACAAATTCCAGTATACAATCAAACTAAATCTTTCTGAATGCTAAAATCGATTATGTGTCCCTCGCTTTCTTGGACAGCCCATTCCATAATGAGGAAGCTACCGTGGAGAATGTTCACATTCAGACTGCAGTTGCTTTGACCTCTTTCAAAGATAGAATGCAGAGCAAGTCCTGATGGGAGGGCTGTAAGGCCCACTGGGGCTCATGTGGGGAGCAATTATAGTTCTTTCAACCAGGCCCATCCACACCACTACACTAATTCATTGAGTAATGTGCTGTGCCTATGGTTCCATGTGAGTTCCTGATTGGGTCAATGGACCCATATGAATCCATTGACCAGGACTGTCAATCTTCTTCTTTCCCAGGGAGAAGGAAGAAAAAAGTGACCAACTGAGGACTCTTTCAGATAGAGAATTGTTATGGCTACCAAAACTGAAGTGAACTAGTGTACTTTCTCCTTAAAACCTCCATCCTCCCCACTTTTGTCAAAATTAGGTGTATACATTGGAATGAATCCAGCAGAAGTGTTTAGAAGTGAGTATTTTTTTACACATGGCCATTTCACTAAGGACATATAGCCCTGCGCCTTTAAAGTAGACCTAGAGGCAGACATTTTATGTTAGTAAGAGGGGAAAGCCTGGAGGAGAGAATTCAGGTATCCGCTTCATAATTAATCTATATACTAAGAGTAAAGTCGCCCCCTGGTGTGCGGATGCTTAAATTCGCACATCGGGGGGACCTGGGGGGAAGGAAAGGTTTGTGCGCACGTGGGGCGGTCCCCACGTGTGCACAAAAATCCAAAATCTGGGAAAAACCATCGGGGGGATGTTTAAATCCCCCTGAAACCCACAGAGCGTCCCCTGCGCATGCGCAGGGAACGCTCTGCGACCGACGCTGCCGACGCCAACGCTTGGAAGGGAAGTAGCGAGCGGAGAGCAGGAAGGGGAGGCCAGAGCGGCGAGGGCCGAGTGGCTCGCCACTAGGCCTTCCCTTCGGAGCGTGGGGGGAAAGGAGAAAAAGCCGCCGTCGCCATTTGGGAGGGAAGCGGCGAGCAGGGAGGGGGGCCCAGAGCGGCGAGGAGCCGGGGGAGGGGGGAAGAGAAAAAGCCGCCGCCAGCACCGCCGCCTAGAGGGAGCATTGTTTGCCAGGCACATGTGACGACAACTTGGCAACCCTGAAATCTCACTTACTCGGGGAGTCAAGCCCACATAATTTCGTTGGGTCCGTTTCTGAGAAACTCTGTCACGGGGATTGCTCTGCGCTTCGTGGGTTTAGGGCAGACGGGGGGGTTCCAGTTTTGCTTTTACTCGCAAGCGGAAACCCCGCTGACTTCAGTGGGGTCTAGTACTTCCAAGTAAGCATGCACCTTCAGGGGCCGGCGCTTGCTGACTGGGGGTTGTCGCCTCCTGGCTCGGGGGCTAAAACGTGGTCAGTCGCGGTAGGCACGAAATTCAAGTTTTGAGCAGAGGCGGCGTGCAAAGCGCTTCTTTACCAGAGCTTGCTCGGTGAAATCTACAGAGGCGCAATTAAGAGCTTCCAAAAGCACCGAGTGCTCTTAATTGGACAAAGTTCCCATTCATTTCAATCAACTTTGGAGGACTGCAGGGAAGCATCGGGCTGCAACCCACTCCTGTGCACATCTCCTTGGAAGTAAGGCCCACCCATTTCAGTGGGAGCCAAGTCCCGCACTGGACTTGCCGGGACTTCCTTCTCGGAAGCCATGCGTGGGATCGAGCTACGCGGCTCCAATCCTTGCTAGAAGGAGTAGACTCCATGGGACATGGTGGCGCTTACTCCTGAGTAACCATGCTTCTTAGAAGGGGGGGTCGAGAGAAACCTTCTGCCTCTCAGGGATTGTCCCCCTCCCACACTTTCCACCCAAGCCTCCTGGCGCTCTAGGGGGTGGGGGGGGCTGCCTCTTCCAACTCCACCAAACCTGGAGCAACTCCGAATCAGCTGGAGGAGAAAAACGACAGAGCCGCAGTTGTTCATCCTTCTCCCATGCGGCCCGTTCCTTGGCTTGG
>NW_015172162.1:17849-22604 GCF_001447785.1 Gekko japonicus | reverse complement strand
CTGCTTCCTCCTCTGCCTCCCCCCCCCCCGCGCGAGTATTGTGGGTCCACCCCTTGTTTTGTTATAATAGCAATTTCTCTCTTAGTATGAGGAGGGACATATTGTTGCTCACCATTTCCCTAACTATGTAAAACTGAAGAAGGGTGATAGAAGGTAATTCCTTCGATTGCTGAACAGAGAAAAAGCCCCCCCCCCCAAAAAAAAACCCTTCATTTTCCAAAGAAAACCAAACTTTCTTCTGGATGCAGTTCAAATCTTTATACACATTTACCTGAGCAGAAATTCTACTGAATTCACTAGGACCGAGACCCGCAGGGGTCATACCCTTCTTTATCTCATAAACTTTACTCATCTGATTAATCTGTTGTCGGTGGACTGATGAGTAGTGTGTTTTGGGAAAGAAGGACACTGGCAGGCTTTCTCTCCTGTGCTGGAAGTTACTCCTCCTGCAAACACAGTAGCAAAAGGAGAGGTGGCACTGGGCTGGTACCTGCAGAAAAATCAGTTTAAGAAACTGTACTGCAGCATTGCTGTTTTTTTAAGTATCATGGCAAGGGTGGAGGATTCGGCCAAAACAGAATTAGTTGGCTGTGCCTAATGTTGGTTCTGGCTTTGCCTGCCGTTGACTACCCTGCCCTTTACCCCACCAGCTCCAATAAGTAACAGCTACCACTGGGCAAAAGTGTGTGGGGGGGTAGGATTACCACCAAGATGCACACCTGCTTGCCACAAGACCCGCTGTCAGCAGCAGATTAATAACAGAAACAAGAAGCCTGGTGGCCCTCAAATGTGTATATCTGAACTAACACACTTGAAGGAGACAATTGTTAAGGTGTTTCATCTGAACATAAAGATGTTGGTTAACGAACTTGTGGATAAATATGGTCAGTAGTTGAGCACACCTAGATCTGGGATGTCAAACATAAGGCCCGGGGGCTGAAACCGGCCCGCCCAGGGCTCTTATGCGGCCCAAGAGCAACTAGTGCAAGGGAGGGAACAGGAGATTGCTCGGGGGGAGTGGGCGGAGCCACTCCAATTGTGGCTTTAGCATGGTGGAACAACCTCATCCACATTAGTCAAGCAGCGTGGGAGCATCTGCCCAGTGCTGCACCACTGGGTCTCCAGTCTGCCCATATGGGTTTTCCTTTGCACCCCCCTCCCAGCCCATGGGGCCTTGCAGTGTGAATACACCAACTCGGAGCTTACTAGTTGCTGTCATTTATAGAGTTTATATCTCCAGTACCTGGTATTACATTTTATGGCATACATGGTCCAGCCCGACAAAGTGACATTTATGTCAGATCTGGCCCTCATAACAAATGAGTTCAACACCTCTGGCCTAGATTGTTCCACTGGTTTATGCCATATACAATCACATACATCACTAAAAATGTGTCAACATGAAACTGTTTTGTATGTTTGAGTATTGTTCCATATGTAACTTACCAGAAAACACACATCCTAAAATGTCACTTTTCAAAGTATATAAATACAGCAGAATCGCTTTCTGAGCTAGAGAGTTTTGTTTGGGATTTGTAAATTTAAAAGTAGGCTGCAATTTTTAATGGATTTGCAAAATTCCTCTGTTCTTCAGCTTTGATGCTGAAATGACTTTCACTGAGCAGACTAACAAAAGAACCTCTCTTCCAAGTAAAAAAAAGCACAATGCAGAATGAATACACTCAAATCAACCATCATTCAACTGTAATTGTACTCTGCCCCATTACACATACAATCTGCCCACTCTGGGCTGCTATGAGCCATCTGTACAGTAGATGGCAGCAAACCCCCACAATATGGGTAGCAAGACTTTTCTTGAGCTCCAAAGGCAGAAAGAGAGATGAGAGTCTCTATAACACTTTTGAGGGCCAGCACAAATTCTGAAAAGAGGAAGAAAAAGAAACTGGTGTCCCAAGGCTCTTTGCAAGCCTGTTGCAAAACCCAAAACAGAATCCAGTCACTGCGGTCTGTCACTGCATGATGCTGTTCTGCATATCCCTGAGCTTCAAGCAGATCTTCTGCCTTTTTAAATTTAAGATGACTCATATGTTTATTCATCTATATGTTCATCCTTCATACTATTTTCAAATGCCGATAACATTTTCAAAACAATTGCAAAACTACTCCAGAAACTGTGGTGAGGACTGTGTGTTGATGATGAGATAAGCATTAGCCAGTCAGTGCCATGCACAACCAGCTTTTCCCCATTCAGATTCAACTACTTCAAAAAAAAAAAAACACCCTCCAGAATGAGATCCTTCATAGCTTAACTTCAGATGGAAAAGGATATCTTTGGACTGAACACATCAAGGGCAGTTTCAAACCCTGCTCTGGAAATGTCACATCTGTCTTCATTGTAAGTAAGAGGGACACAGGAAAGGGAAAGCCTTTGTGAGGACTCTGCCCCCTCCTCCAGCCAAGACCCCCTTGGATAGAGTGTCCCTCTCTTATTTTGGACTTACTTGTTTTAATATTCGTCTTTTTTACAATCTAAGTGCCAAGGGGATCTGAAACTTGGGGAGACTCATAAAGGCGCTTGAGTACATTATAAATTCCCAGGAAAGGAGAAGGAAGGGTGTGCTGGAATTGGAAACTGATTAAGTGCAATCTCCCCCAGCTCAGTGGCATATTGTTCCCAATAATGAAACACTTTTCAACACTGAGGACATCACCCAATATCCTGACATGCCCCAGAAGTGACTGCCAAGCACAAGGAAGTTGCTATTTCATTAACCACCACCCAGTTCCTCTTTTTCCTTTTTCTTTTTTTTTAACTCAATCATGAAGGGCACTTGTCATTAACTTATGTTCCATCCTGTTTCAGGAGCTATCTTGCCTCACCCAAACTTTTGTGTCCATGCAGATCTGGCTCACTAAAAACTAATTAAAGTATGTTAATCATCTTGCCTTACCCAAGCGCTTTGTGCCCATGCAGATTTGGTTCAAAATAGCCTAATCAAAGGATTTTTCCCCCTACTTTTTCCTGCCAAAGTCTGACAGTAGTTAATGTTGAACCAGCCAGTGAGATTCAGACTTATTATCTTGACCCAATCCAAAGCCAGGATGGCCAAAACCACACCTACCCTGGGGATCTTCTGTCCATAAAAGAAGGGCCCCATGCCCTAGCAAATTGTTCCCCATATCCCTGGTCCAGATCCCTGCTGGTCAGAAGTCTGGTTTCCTTCTGAGAAACCCTGCTACACTCCGCAGGCTTTTTTGCCTCCTTTCCTTCTCAGTACTCTGCCTCCTTGGACTTCAGCTGTGTCTGCCCTTGGACCTCTCGAGACGTTCAGCCTCGGATTTAAGGTTGTTTGTCCCTTCCCTAAAACTTCCTAGTTTCCTCCCTTCTACCTTTTATAAATGTGCCCTCTTGTTGGGGAGAGGGGTGCACGCATGTGTGTGGGATTGCTTAGGGAAACAGTTCTCAGGTGCCCAGTGTAGGTTCTTTATATTTTTACTGTTTTAATTTTATTTTCTATACAATAAAGCTATTTGTTTGTGTTTACAATCATTTTCTCACTCTCTTCCTTCAAAATTTTATTTTGGGGTACCCCTACCAAGATTCACCTTGATTTATAAGGTCCTGCATTATTACTTTCTGGAACCCTGTAATAAGCTTATCTCTCTTTCTTGGGTCCAGTTTGGGTAACATCTTCATAAAAAGTACAAGGATTGGTTTTGTTAAAAAAAATTAACTGCTAACACTGACCACAGAAAAGCTGTCATATCCACGAAAGGATTTGCTTTGAAGTGAAGGCAAAAAGGAAGTCGCTGTGGCAGAACCAAGGCTGAGCAGAAGTGATCAGTGACAGCAGGGGAGGGGCTGTGGCTCAGTGGTAGAGCATTTGCTTTGCATGCAGAAGGTCACAGAGTTAATCCTTGGTATCTCTGGTTAAAAGGACAAGGAAATAAGTGATCTGAACTTCTTCTGCCTGAGATCCTGGAGAGCCATTGCCAGTAACAGAAGACAGTGGCGACCTTGATGGACCAGTGGATGGTATCTGATGAAGGGAGTGCTGATTCTCAAAAGCTTATACTCTGAAAATCTTGTTAGTCTCTGATGTGCTACTGGACTCAAATCTAACTGTACTACTGCAGTGCAGACCGACACAGCTACCCTCTGAAACTATCTCCATGTGTTCATGTGCTTCCAGAGCTCATCACCATCTTCTCCATCAGCAAGTCACAACCCACAGGTACATTTTAAACCCTTTTTTAAAAAGCAATATAGGCAGCACAGTATTCTGTTCTCATATCTGTAATTCTAACACCTTGCATCTATATATCTAATAGTGAAGTGGCCCCCTCTGTTCTGATATCTAAATCCGCACAGAGGGGGAACTTGGGGGGCAGGGAGAGGTTTGTACACACGTGGGGCAGTCCCCACGTGTGCACAAAAATCCTAAGTGTTGAAAAAAGAATCGGGGGGATGTTTAAATCCCCCCGAAACTCATAGAGCGTCCCCTGCACATGTGCAGGGAACGCTCTGCGACCCAGGCTGCCACCGCCGCCGCTTGGAAGGGAAGTGGCGAGCGGTGAGCCGGGAGGGGGGGCCAGAGCGGCAAGCCGCTCGGCCCTCAGCTGGAGCCGGGGGGAGAAAAAGCCGCCACCGCCGCTTGGGAGGGAAGCGGCGAGCAGGGAGGGGGGCCCAGAGCAGCGAGGGCGGGCGGCCGGGCAAGCGGGCGGCCAGGGAAAAGCGAGGCCCGGGCGGCTGCAGCCTCCCGGGCCTCGGTTCGGAGCCGGATGGCGGGGGGG
>NW_015172162.1:6292-17623 GCF_001447785.1 Gekko japonicus | reverse complement strand
CTGGGCGGCTGCAGCCTCTTGAGGCCTCGCTACGGAGCAGGGCAAGGGGGAACAGCGAGGCCCGGGTGGCTGCAGCCTCCCGGGCCTCGGTTTGGAGCCGGGCGCGGGGGGGGAGGCGCGGGGGGGAGGCAAGGGAGGGTGGAGGACACGGGGAAACAGCGGGATGGGGGGTACTTACCTCCTCCTGCTGCTTCCTCTGCCTCCCTCCCGCGAGTATTGCGGGTCCACCCCTTGTACTAATCTATGCAGCATATTCAGGAAGTATAAATGATACTTTGGTTAGATTATGCTATCTTTCTGTGTTTCAATTTAAAGATTATTCAACAACTGACTATCTCCCTCCAGCCACTGCAGGCCAGCATCAATTTCCAGCTTTTTCTTTAATATTATGACAGCATATCTTCCAAGTGTTGTGCAGATCTAGCACTACATGCAGTTTCAGTCAGCTGAGTCAGAGCTGAAGCAAACTTTACATCATAAAGGTTTGTAAATACATATGGGTTGAATCCTGACTAAATTTTCTCTTATTAGCCGTTCCAAATTTTATAACTCCCATCCTCCCACTGCAGCCAACTGATCTCTGCAAAAACTGCTGCTCCTGGGCAGTATGGGAGGACCCTGAGGAATTACATGAATGGAGCAGAAAGAGAAAATGGGTGGAAATTGCCAATTTAGATACAACCCTACATTTTGTTCATAAACTGACTTCTCTGTAGGAATGGTGGGAGTAATACCACTATAGTTTGCCGATATTTGATGAACAAACTTGGTTATACTAACACTGCATCATATGAAAAAGTTAAAACCTACATGGTGAGCACTGCAGTAACAAAATGCCTTCTTCTCCCATTCTCTCATTTGTCCTAGGACACATGGTTGCTGTTTTAAGTCACCATTGTCCAGCAAGAGAACTTCAAAGGAAACTCCAGTGTGAAACTGCTGGATTAAAATTTATCAAGAAGACTGATAGCATCTCCCAAGGATTTAACAAGGACCCAAGATTCCTCAGCCATTACAGGTGCTAACTAGCTAAGCAAAAACAAGGACAATGTGTGACCACCATTGTGAATGGTCTGTGTGTTTTACTGTATTACACTCAATTTTATATACACACAGTGACCCACAGACACTGCCCCACCTTCCAACAACCAAGACAATGTTGCTGGGAGAGGAAACCAAGCTGCCTTCTCTCACAGAGTTCTTCCACACTGGGGAATCTGCAACTTGAATGTGTAAAGGGAGTGGATATATTGTATGTTGTAGAATATTGTAGGGTTTGTGAGACTCAGCATGGTGTATGAAGAGTATGTGTGTCACGAGTCCAAGGCCACCACCCCGGGGCTCAGGGAGGCGGGGAAACGTTTCGCCCCCCCCCCACGGTTGCCCAACTGATGGCTCGTGGGAGCAGGGGGCAGGGCTTATGTGCCCACCCCCTGGGCTCCTGACTGGCGGAGTGGTGCTCCAGTGCGCTCCGGCAGGAACCGAGGCCTCTGTGTGTGTGTGTGTTTGTGTGAAGGGATTTTCATGGGTTATATGTAAGTGAACAGAGGGAAAGGCTACAGAGAAATTATTTATTTTGCAAAATTTCTGGTTTTTCCTCTGTACCATTCATATTTTCAATTTTCAAGCCAGCACAGCTCAATTTCCATCAATGGACAAGATCCCTGGTCACTGTAAAATCAATATAGCTGTCTTGAAACTAATGAGCTAGATTCTAACTGTTATAAATGACTGTGACTCTGTTTATTTTTCCCCCATGCAGACTCTATGCATCATCTGAAGAAGAACTTAAAGGAAACTCTGTGTTCCAGCTTTGTTTCCTTCACAAACACGTTCAATGACAAAATATATTTTCTTTCTTAATGGTGAAAAATATAAAAGACAGTTTCAAGGACCATTTGGTCCCACATGAATCTGCCCTGTTTATAATTACAATCAACATCAGAAGTCCTTCTCTGGGTGTCCCCAATTTTTAAAATCAGGCAGGTGGCTACCAGAAAGCTGGACTTCTCTGTGGTAGTTCCTAGTTGTGGAACTTCTGGCCTACTCAGACTTGCTGCCATCTACACTGAAAACGTTTGTGCAAAGTGAATTTAGTCCTGTTTTTCCACATTCTGAGCTATACAGAGTTGCTATGTATGCAGATAAGTCAGTCACTAGAGGTCTGAGCAAGGAGGCTGAAGTTGGTTCCTTATTCGCACTTCCTTATTCATTCCTTATTCGTTACTTATTCAAGTAGTCATTCAGAAACACTAAGGAGAGTGAGTTGGAAAGCTCTGAGCCCCAAAATAAGGCCTGGACCACCACATATCATATACCCCCATATTCACAGGACTCTCCCCTTCGAGGGGACATATGCTGTATCCTGGTCCAAAGCATGGTTCTGGTGCCAGCTGCTCCAAAGTGTAGTGCCCCTAGGACAATCACACAAGCAGACACTGGGGCCAGGCTGCAACCCAAAATAATATTTGGACCACCCCAAAGGACCCATCCCCACGCTCTGGACACTGTGCCCTGCAAGAAGACATACAGTGATGCCTGGTCCAAACACCGGTTTTGATGCCACAAGCTTCTGTTCGCAGGGCAAAAAATATTTGGACCACCCCAAGTGACACATCCCCACGGTTTGGGGACTGTGCCCGGCAAGGTGACATACAGTGATGCCCAGTCCAAACACCGGTTTTGATGCCACAAGCTTCTGTTCGCAGGGCAAAAAATATTTGGACCACCCCAAGTGACACATCCCCACGGTTTGGGGACTGTGCCCGGCAAGGTGACATACAGTGATGCCCAGTCCAAACACCGGTTTTGATGCCACAAGCTTCTGTTCGCAGGGCTTCCCTGAGATCTGTATTTCAATGGAGATTTGAATAAGGAAGTGCCCCCTGCACCCAAAATAAGGTTTGGACCCCCACACTTCCCCGAGGCCTGTATTTCAAAATATTGGGGGGGAGGGGCAGTCTGGCCCCAGTGTCTGCCTGTGTGTTTGTCCTGGGGGCATCGCACTTTGATGCTAGAAATGTAATCCAGTTCACTTGTTGTTTTGATTTATCTAGCTCTCTAGTTTATTGTATTCCGTATACAGAACTCTTTGCTAACAATATTGTCTCTGGAACCAAAAAGGTTAAAAATCAGCAACAACCTGGTTTCATGTATCCTTGTAGCTTTCTTCCTTGGAATCTGAGAACCTTTACACATTGGGTGCATTATTACATTTTAATTTCTAAATATTTGCTGATTTTAGCATAGTTATGTTTCTGGGACTCACATAATAAACCAAATTCATGAAAAGCTGGCTTTCAAACATATTTTAAAAGGTATAATACTTTTCTAGTCATGCTTGTCTCATTTCAGCCTTGCCCCCACAATTGTCCTACTATGCATGGCTTGACAACTGTCCCGCCGCGGGTTCTACCGCGGCCGTAATAAGGAACCAACTTCAGCCTCCTGTCTGAGCAGGAGTTTGGGGGATTTCTGTCAACCAGTCAATCCTCAGGCCCTTTCTGACCTGCTTCACATTGTTAGAGCTTGGTGAGCACTTAAATAGGCATGATCCTGGGGACTGGTTACACCATTGCTAGGGCTGGTGGGAGTAGAGAAGGCAGTGATAACCCAATCTTGTCAGATCTTGTAATCAAAGCCAGAATTGTACTTTGATGGGAAACCACCAAAGAAGACTGCAGAGGAAGGCAATGGCAAACTACCTCTATTTCTCACTTGTCTTGAAAGCCCCTTTCTGGGAAGACTGTATGTCAGTTGTGACTTGACAGCACATACATACATGTAGTTGGCAGGATTAGTTCAGATTAGTGTTTGTAATTTAAAGTAGGCCAGTGAGCATCTTGAGGCCCTTGAGGATAAGCGGAGGAATGGTATAATGCAAACTACAGTGATTCACAGTGGGGACCAATGCTCCCTCTAAGCTCTGGAGTCTTTTGAGCAAAAATGCTACTTTGTGAGCAACGGGCATTAAAGTTGTGAGTGAGCAATTCAGCTCCTGCATAAATTAGTTTGCTCTGGAGCCATCCTTCCTGAGCTACAACAAAAATGTGTGAGCCAGAGGCTAAAAAACTGTGAGCTAGCTCACACTAACTCAGCTTAGAGGGAACACTGGTGGGGACATGTAGAGTTGTCAACTCCAGGTTGGGAAACACCTTGATATTTGGGGGCAGTGTCTGGGGAGTGAATTTAGGAGGATTGATGCCATAGACATGATCATCCAAAACTGCTATTTCCTGCAGCTGAATTGATCTCTGTAATCTGGAGATCAGTTATAATTCCAGGAGAACTCTAGGCTCTACCTTGAGCTTGGTAATCCTATGCTAATGCAGAGCTGTCCCCGTAAACCAGATCCCACAGTTACCTGGGGATGTTGGACACCATATTGAGAATGGCCAGTGTTGCTAGGCAACCATGAGCTATTTTCTGTTTAGAACCAGCAACACTGACGGCTGAAGCTCAATCCTGGCAGTGGCTAGGGAGGGGTGGGTGGGATTGACCTCGCCCTGGATCCAGAGCACTAAAATACCTAGGGCCACTCAGAAGGAAGGCACCCGGAGTTCTGAAGAAACTGGAAATAAAGGACAAAAGCAGTGGGGAAGCGTGTGCTCTGTTGCAGGCTTTTTGATCTGTGTCTCTTTCTTTTTCTTTCTCCTGATGCTCCCCCTGTGCCATTTGCCCTTGATTTCGCCTTTCCCTCCCCTCAGTCTCCCTGCTCTGATTCCGTGAGAACTTCTGGCCTTGTGTCAAGATTGCTGAATCACTGCTGCATATGACCAGCCTATGAGTCACGAGAGGGAAGTCCCTTCCTCTGGGTACTTTTCAAACCGGAGCTGAGTAAAAGGGAAAGTTGTCAAGGAATTTGGCTCAGAAGAATGTTTCCTTGGAGCAGGGACAAGCTTTCTGCTATCCTCGAGTTATTTCCCTTTGCCACAGTGAACTTCTGCCACTGATGATATCCTAATCCTCAAGAAAAACAGCAGGCCCAGGACTGAACAGCTGGAGAAACGTGGCTGAGGAAGCTATCAGTATCTTTATGGACAATGAGTAGGTCTGGAATTACTCTACAAATACATTGATCATAGAGATTTTTCCTGCTTTAGTCTTCATATGGTTATTAAAACTAAGGCTCTCCCCTCTGCTGTACTTGAAGGAAAATATAAGAATATTCCTTTCTCGGAAAGGCTTTGTACCTGCCCATTAAGGGAGGTTGAGACTACAGAGCACATGTTTTTTAGATGCCCCTAAGGTGGTACGTAATAAAACCATCACTGCGCTGATCAAACAAATTCCAGGCCTCTCCAAAAAAGCTAGACTTGAGTTTCTTTTATCTGATAGAAATCCCAAGATTACCTACCAAGTAGCCATTTCTGTATGGTGATACTCAGATCACAGAAATTCTAAGGTAACTAGTTAGATATAGCAGTTTGATATCAAACTAAATCTTAATTCTGCTTTTAATGTTTTACTGATGTATTTTAAAATCCTGGAATATTGTAAAGGTGTTCTTTTTGTATCACTGGTCTAAGGACTGTAGAAATAAACTGACTGACTGACTGACTGACTGACTGAAACGAAGGCTGCTTTTGGGAGGCTGGTTTAACATAGGTCACTGTGATATTTAGAGCTGAGGGGCCAGGAACTAGTGGCCATGGGACCAATCCAGCCCCCAGGGGATTCCTATCTGGTCTCCAGCACAGACTCTGATCCCAAGGGTATCCCTCTTGATGGGATTTAGTGAAGGCCCAGAATACAGGCAAAATTCCTTGTCTACAATATTTATAGCATTCCTCTTGGCCACAGGCTTCTTTTGGCTCCATGAAAAGCAGCAGACCTCTCCTTCTTTTATGTACCTCAGCCACCAACCCCAAAACAAGACAGCTCTTTAGCACACATGTACATATACAGACAGCTGCACATGATCTGTGAGAATTCTCTCCCAATGTACCTTGCCTGCTGATTTCCATGTGCAATAAAAACATTGGCAATTCAAAATATGGCCCTTATTACAAATCAGTAGTTGACCAGGAAACAAGATTCTGAGACAGCTTGACAGCAAGCAAGGCATTTTTCTAGAGCAAGACCTTATACTGTAGTACCTAGATGCTCAATATCTCTAAGACTTCCAAAGTATATGAAAACATATATGGTTAAGGGGGAGGGGCCATTACTAAGCAAAGGAGTACATGCTCAGCATACAGAAAGTCCCTGGCATCTCCAGTAAAAAGGATCTTATACAGCAGGTACTGGGAAAGAACTTTCTCTGTCCAGTATACTAGAGAGACTCAGGCAACCAGTCAGACCATACTGAGCTAGATGAGCCAACAGTCTGACTTGTAAATAGCTTCAAATTTTCATGTAGAATAAAGAAATTCCTTGGTCACAAGTTGTAGGCCATCATGATATTCTTACGTATTCTTGACTGGTATGGTGGCCTCATGGCCATTGGCCAACAAAGTGTTCCACAGGCAGGTGGGCAGGCAAAGGAAATGGGCAGAATCTGCTCCTAGGCAGTGAATTGCTCAGACTTAGGGGCTTTGTCCTGCATTCACATGGTGAAAGGGGACCTTCTGGACTCCTTGGGTCAGCAGACCATTGCTGTGTTGGAAGCTGTCATCCACAGCAATATTGCTGTCCAGCAGCTGACATCAGGCCGACATGGGTCCCTCATACAAATCCTTGGACACCTTCCAGTTCCTTATGCCCACTTCCTCTGAGGAACTAAGAACTGCCAATGTCAAGGAGAGGTTCAGTGATGTGAAGTTTAAATTTCCCGTGAAATAGCTTTATAGAGTGATACTGCTCATGTTCAGGGTCTGACAGATTGCCATATGAGGTACTGAGAGGAATTTTCCCATATAGCAGTCAGCTTGCACACGTCTTCTCAACCAGTTCACTCTATCATGATTTTTTTCCCTGCAGTTTGCTTGATATTTGCTCATGATGCAAGGTGGGATGGGTTTTACATGCACTGATCAGGAAGGAGGGAATAGTGAACACATGATCTTGCCACTGAACAGTGGGCTGGAAAAGATGCCCTTTGGTCTGCTTTTTCATGCCTTACAGAGTTGTGGCATGCTGCCGTATGCAGAGGCAGCACCACAACACTCACAACATCAAGCCCATGGAACTCATTGCCGTAGCAGTTCAGAAGACCGCGTGCTATTTTAATGGGGCACTCCTCATTGTCTATAGTAAGAAGTTAAAGAAGAAGAAGAGTTGGTTTTTATACCCACTTTTCACTACCTAAGGAGTCTCAGAGTGGCTTACAATCGCCTTCCCTTCCTCTCCCCACAACAGACACCCTTTGAGGTTGGTGGTGCTGAGAGAGCTCTGAGAGAGTTGTGACTGACCCAAGGTCATCCAGCTAGCTTCAGAATAGTAGGGATTTAAAATGATGTTGTTAGAGTGAACTATTTGTGTGGGTATATCCAAAGTCAGTTAGTACTGACAACATTACTTTCTTGCATCCTAGTGAACTATAGAATGAACATGTCTTAAATACACCAGGCACATGACCTGGAAATGTTATTTGGAAGGACTTTGAATTTTTGAAATCAGCACTTCTAGAGTTGCCATTTGCTCTCACAACATCAAGCCCATGGAACTCATTGCCATAGCAAGAAAACAAAGAAAAAGAGGTTCACTAGGATGCAAGAAAGTAATGTTGTCAGTACTAATTGACTTTGGATATACCCACACAAATAGTTCACTCTAACAACATCATTTTAAATCCCTACTATTCTGAAGCCAGCTGGATGACCTTGGGTCAGTCACAGCTCTCTCAGAGCTCTCTCAGCACCACCAACCTCAAAGGGTGTCTGTTGTGGGGAGAGGAAGGGAAGGCGATTGTAAGCCACTCTGAGACTCCTTAGGTAGTGAAAAGTGGGTATAAAAACCAACTCTTCTTCTTCTTTAACTTCTTACTACAGACAATGAGGAGTTAGCTACATATAATATGCAAATACACATTACCTGCTCTGTTGGTTTTTTTAAAAAACTGTTTGGGAGGAGAGAATTTGGCAAAGAGATGCAGCTTCAGGGAAAGATGCTTACCCTTTCCCCATCTGCATCTTTTTCATTCCCAATTATTCCCAAGCTACTTTCCCCTGTAGGAACCCGAGATGCTTGTGCTGGCTCTAACTGTCATTCTGCAATCTCTCAGTGTATGGGCTATGCCGAAACAAAGTGCTGGCCATTCATCTGCCTTGTTTTCAAAACTCTGTATCTCTGTGTAGTTCCTTAAGAGAAGGCTACCAACCAATGAGAAATAGCTCTGCGGTTTGGAGCAGGATTCAGATACGGACTATGGAAGTGATAATCAGAAATGCCAAAGTAGTACACACCTATCTTTGCCTGCTGGGTGAGGCTGGACCTGATCCCAGTAGCAAAAAAGTGGCACAATATGATGATGGGTGATGCACGCTGTAAACCTGACAATGCACTGCCATTCAGTGTTCATTTTTTCCTAAGACAAGCTCGGTTCAAGGTGCTGGTTTCAACTTTTAAGCCCCAGGGGTGGGGGGTGGGAGACAGATATTTGACAGACCATTGGTCCTGATATAGGCACATTCTGACATAGACATGTTGGCCATTTTTTGTTAGCTCAGTCCATTCTTTCAGGAGGTTCATCTGATATCTGTAGAGATACAACTTTCTCTACAGCAGTACCTGCTTTTTGGAGCAGCCTTCCAGAGGAGGTGTGTAGGGATGCCTTCTCTGGCAAGATTTAGGAAGCTTTGCAACACTATTTTGTATTTAGAGTACTTATATACTCTGCCTTTCTTCAGACATAGTCACACCCCAAGGTGAGTAACAGTAATAAATACAATGCAAATCCCATCTATTAAAATCATTAAAACAAGTAACTAAAACAGAGAATTTAAATAAATGAGCCATAGCCTGTTCAAGCTGCCCCATAAACTCTTTTAAATGGCGAAGTCTTAACAGCCTTTCCAGAAAACAGATCATATCCTCAAGAAGAGAGGAGACCCTCTTGTAAGGAATACAGTTACTAGGAGACCCTCTTGTAAGGAATACAGTTGCAATACATGTTAAAATTGGGGGAGAGAGTCCTTCAAGAATGTGTCCCCCGGATCATGAAGGGCTTTGAAGGAAGCACCAGCTTCTCTGTAGGGATTGGCTGGGTTTATGAGTTTGACTATTTGACTGAATTGAGGGTGGTTTTTTTCCCATGTACTAGGTACTTTTATTTTTCTGAAGGTACTTCGTGGGGGATATTTTATTATGATGTGTATTGATTTTTAACAAATCATTGCAATTTTAGTATTTATTGTAAATGGCTTCATGCTTTACAGATATGAGATAAGAGTAGTGAGTACAAAATCCTCACCTCCACAACTTATCAGCAAGCTTCCTTATCTATTTGGGGAGGCTCCCTAATGACCACTGCCATGTCTTAGCTGGTCAGTGCTCTGCTATTAGACGTTTGCTACTGCTGCTTGTAGTGGAGAGACAAACTGTCTCATCCACTAAAGAGCTAGGCAGGCAGACTCCCTGCAGTCTGAGTGCCTAGTAATAGCCCTTCACATCTCACATTGAGAAACACTACTCTGGTTGATCAGTAACAGCATTTCCTCTTTACTGGATGGTTTCCAGCTTTTTGGGTGGCCCCTCTTGATCATCCTGATAAAGCTCATCAGTCCACTAATGCCATATGGCATGTGTAGATTGAGCCTCTGTTATGCCAGCAAACATATGCTCCTCCAGGTGCTTAGTTTCCCTATGTATGAGGTTTAGAACGAACCAGCCAAGGAGCCACTGCAAGTCAGATGAGGTTAAAAGGGGGCATTCTAGTGGAGGGTGGTACTGCAATTGGGTACAATATTCATGGAGCCCCCTCCCATTCTGAGCTGGCATGGCACCAGGTAGGGGGAGCCAGGGAAAATGGAAACACTGCTGCACTGTCAATGCAGTTCTTATATCCCTATGTTTGGGTAGATTCTGCATCAAAACATTCATATTGTACCGTGGGACAAGTTTACACTTTTTAAAAAACAAAACCTTGAAAATAGCAATGGAATCATGAAAGAACGCCATTATAAAAAGTCAAGATGGTAGAGTAAAGATAAGGTAAGACTTTTTTTAAGTAATTGTTCCAACTCAACAATATATTGTGGGCAACAAAGTTCCAGTATTTACAGAGCTCTGTTGCCATCAAGCTTCCATTTGTCAGCCTTCCTCCTTCTCCTCCTCCATCCTGGCAATAGAGGCCAGCCCTTCTCTGCCAGTCATAAGAGACTCAGAAAATGAGTTTGGGGCCATCCACAATAAAAAGGCTGAGAGCCAACAAAGATGGGAAAAGAGCAATAATGATTCTACATAATTTCATCGCACGCACTAGAAACAAAGGCAGCCTTATTAGGAAACAAACCTCTCCATCTCCCAGCTGTAAACCATTAATGAGGACCTCTCAGTAACTGATCAAAATACATTTAGACATAATGAATCCTGCTGTGTTAACATTCATGATGAAAAGGACCTAGACTCACACTAATCTTCTCAGCTAAAAAGTTCTGACCCAATACAGGCCAGCAGGAATTTCTCCCAGAAATCCTGTCATGACTTCACACTTCCCTTCAATGCCTCTTTCTCCTCTTAAATTTACATTTTGGATTAACAACTGTCCAGATGTTTGGAACCATTATTTGAGGATTTGGGTCTCTAACTGAAGCTTGTACAGAGAGGTAACTATATGCCCCTGCTAAATCCTTTGTGTTACCTGTTGAAATCTCTTACTCTTCTTGAGTGATGCACATTGCACACTCTATAGTACACCTGTAGTAGATGTGTTTTATCAAGGGCATGGTGTAGTGGTTAAGTGCGCAGCCTCTAATCTGGAAGAACCGGGTTTGATTCACCACTCCTCCACTTGCACCTGCTGGATGACCTTGGACTAGGGTTGCCAAGTGCTTTTTGAGCCACAGCGGGGGACTCCCGGCTGGTGGCTGGAGTACGTGCGTGCACACAAAGCACGCGTGCACCACACGCACATCACCCGGAAGTGACGTGACGATGCCAGGCACCCCACCCCCAGCATGCCCGGCATGGTTGTGTCACTTCCGAATGACGTGCACGTCGGGGTGGGGATCCCCCCGGGGGGACTTGGCAAGCCTACCTTGGGCAAGCCATAGTTCTGGCACAGCTGTTCTTAAAAAAGAGCAGTTTCTGTCAGAGCTCTCTCAGCCCCACCTACCTCACAGGGTGTCTGTTGTGGGGAGGGAAGGGAAAGGAGTTTGTAAGATGTTCTGAGACGCCCTTGGGTAGTGAAGGGCGGGGTATAAATCCAATATCTTCTCTTCTTCTTCTTCT
>NW_015172162.1:3105-5675 GCF_001447785.1 Gekko japonicus | reverse complement strand
CAACTTTCTAGGGATCCCCCAAAGATTGGGGACTCCATCTCCAAATAGGGAGATTCAGCCAGAGGGGTCTCACTGTCCCTCTAAAAAGGCAGTGATGATTCCCTGAGTGGGGGCAGCGAATTTAAGGAGTGAGATATGCCCACATGATGAGGGTGGGAGACAAACAGCTGAGTTGTAAACTGGAGCCCATTTTGCCATGGTATGCAACCAAGCTTGGTTCAGACAAAGGAAGGAAACCCTTTACAGGCATTTGTAAGAAACTCATTGGGGCCAGTCCTGACTAGCGTTGCCAGTTCCAGGTAGAGAGATTCCCAGAGATTTTTCTGGTAGAGTCTATGGAAGCCACGGTTTGGGGAGGGGAGAGGCCTCAGCTGAACAGAATGCCATACAGCCCACCTTCCAAAGCAGTTGTTTTCTCTGGGGGGAGAGAGAGCTGTTGTCTGGAGTTCAGTTGTGATACCTGGTGGTTGGCTGCCCTAGGTGTAGCAGTCAGTGCTTCAGAGCAGGGTCTGCTAGATCCAGGTTCTTGCTGTAGAAGCTGAGTGGGTGATTTTGGACCAGTCACAGACTTTCAGCCTAACCTACCTCATAGGGTTGTTGTGCAAGTCAAAGGGGGGAAAGGAGAATGATGTAAGCTGCTTTGGTTCCCATTGCAGAGAAAGACTACTTTTCCTCCTGGAAAACCATTGTTGCCAATCTCCAGGTGTGGGCTGGAGATCACTCAGAATTACAACTACTCTCCAGATGGCAGAGATCAGTTCCCCTGGAGAAAATGGTGGACTCTGTAGCAGTCAGGGCTTCAGAGCACAGAAGAGGATGCCGGTGTGTGTGGGGGGGAATTGAAAGCTGAAAAGAGAGGGGAAAATAAAGGTAGGTTGATGATTAGCTGGGAAGGTGATAGGGTTGCCATTTCCAGGTGGGAAATTCCTGGAGATTTGAGGAATGGAACCTAGAGAGGGTGAAATTTGAGGAGGGTGGGACCTCAGACAGGTACAATGTCATAGACTCCACCCTCCCAATTAGCCATTCTCTTCTGGGGAACCACTGTTGCCAATCTCAGGAGAGGGGTGGAAATCACTCAGAATTACAACTGATCTCCAGGAGGGAGGGGGGGAGGAGATGCAAAGCTGAAAAAATAGGGGCACATAATTGCAGGTTGGTGCTGGGCTGGGAAGGAGATAGCGTTGCCAACTCCAGGTTGGGAAATTCACACAGATTTGAGGGGTGGAGCCTGGGTAGGGTGAGGTTTGAGGAGGGGTTGGACTTCAGACAGGTACAATGCCATAGACTCCACCCTCCAAACCAGCCATTTCTTCCTGGGTAACATACAGCCAATTGTTGCCAATCTCCAGGTGAGGGTTGGAGATCACTCAAAATTACAACTGCTCTTCAGGTAGCAGAGATTGGTTCCTCTAGAGAAAATGGTGGACTCTGTGTCATTATACTCTGCTGAGGTTGCCACAGCACATTGACGCTGAGTGCTCAAGGCCTTGGCACTCTCCCAGAGCCTCTTTCTAGAGTTCATTGTATTTATTTCCACAATGGGCCTTATTTCTAGTTACTTTATAAATAAGAACATAAGAAAACCCCTGCTGAATCAGATCAGCGGTCCACTTAGTCTAGCATCATGTTTCATACAGCAGCCAGCCAGTTAGGATTAGGGAAGAAACCGGAGGCAGGGGCAATCTTCTTGTGGCTCCAGGCCTCACCTGTTGCTGCCACCACCCAGCTGATAGGGGTGGGGCTTGGAGAGGAAAGCATGCCAGATATGATGGTCCTTGCTTCCTTTCTATGTAGGTTTACCAACAACCTGGAGGCAAAAAAAACCTTGCCTCTTTAACAGAGCCTTGATAGGATGTTATTCACCAGGTGATGTGCCATGAAAAGCTTCAGCTGCTCATTTCCATGCATTAAGTTTCTGTTAAAGGGGCAACCCTGTCCATACACTGTCAGTCACTGATTAGGCATCCCAATAGGTTACAACATGGAATAAGGAAAGAATGGCAACATCTGGTCCCCATGAGCTCAGGTGCCCTTCCCAGCACCGCCTTCAGAAACTTTACTCTCCTCTTTCCCAGGGGAAATTCCTATCAAGGAGTACACAGGTGTTGAACAGCAAAGCAGAGCTCCTGAGTAAACAAGCTTCTGTGCCAGCAGCAGATCTCAGTAGGATCAGCATCTGAAACAGGTGATTTACCTAGCGTGTTTGTGCATGAGAAGGAGGATGAAGGAGAAAAGGAAGACAAACAGGCAGATGTTTTAAGGCGTGGCATCAAGGCTCTGCCTCTACAAATTCCTTATTTGCCCAGCAAAGAAAAACAGTCCCTATTAGTCATCAACTGCTGTTTCTTAGCTCTCCTACACACTCCGTGCCCCATTGAAGGAAATTATTGCCCACTACCCTCATGAGAATCTCTTTGTTTTGTTGATGCTGAGCTGTGTCAAACAGACAGCCTTCAGAGTCCTTAAGGTCTCATATCCCAGGTATAGGAAGAAAGTTTTGTTTCTGTGTAACTTTTAAAACAAACCAGCAAGTTCAAAGGAATTATATGATCTTTGGCCATATAGGC
>NW_015172162.1:2189-3047 GCF_001447785.1 Gekko japonicus | reverse complement strand
AAGTGCTTTGACATGGATATGAAATTGTCAGCTTAGATGGAAAATAAAAGGGGAATCAAAATAAAGTAAACTTTGGGCCAAAGCATTTGTGGTAGGGAAAATGGCACATCTTCACATGACCTTGAACAATTCTTGCAATTGGGATCTCAAGGCCAGGCAAGGGGCTACTTTGCTGACAGAAGCTCTGAGCCTTTAACAGTTTTATATAGGCAGACATTTAGCAAGTGAAGCTTTTCCCAGTAGGGAGATAAAGTTATAGGAAAACAGTCATTAAAGGCACAAGAGCCCTTCCAGAAAAAAGTTGGCAACTCTACATTTCCCACGTAATTGGATCAGAGGCAACATTCAGAATGACTAAATGGTCAAGGGACACAAAATGTGTGTCGCACCATTCAGTGCTTAGAAGGCATCTGGACTTCCAAAACAAGGAGTGAAGCAAGAGCTGTGGTCAGCCTTTTTCTGTGGACTTCTTTTTGTTGTTTTCACCATTGACCTAGTGGAAATAAAAATAGTATTGCCTACTATGTAAAAGAGATGGGAGGTTCCGCTTCTTGTTTTCACTTTGACTACCTCTTGACTCACTAATAAGATTCTGTTGAATTGGAAACTGCTATCATATATTCTAATAGCCAACAGAGGGCGCCGTGCGGATCCTTAGTCCCAGGAAAAGGAAGCTCCGTTTGGCTCAGGAGCTTTTCCTATATATTGAGTAGTCTGCCAGTGCCTGCAGAAAAATCTAAAAACTAGAAAAAACCCTCCAGGGATGCCTGAATTCCCCCAAAATGCCTTTGAAATGGCCTTTGCAGGGCTCTGCTTCAGACACCAACTGTGAGAGAGAGGTTAGAACGTTCGGGGGGG
>NW_015172162.1:0-2171 GCF_001447785.1 Gekko japonicus | reverse complement strand
TGTGAGGAATAGGATAACCATTCCGCAAGTTTCTTGCGGGTCTCCACTTGTTTATTTATATCTCCCAAAGCCAACATTCTACTCCATTGCCAGTGGAAGCATGCCTTTTGTTTATCATACTGGCTAGTGTCTTCTCCTTGTTACCCTCTCATTTCTCACTCCCACCTGATGTATTCCATCTCACACAGATACATTGTGAGCCCGTTGGCATAGCATCTGTGGCTTTGTTTCATGTTCTTCTTTTACCTAGTGCACAAGGGCTATGATAACTAGGCACTAGTTTATTATTAGCAATAGATGGTAGTAACAGTTATTCTTTTCCACAGCTGTTAACATCTGGATGGTATTTTGAATAAGCACAACAATATTACATAGTTCCCAAGAACAGGTTATCAGTACAACCTGGAAAATTACTATGGGGTGGCATATCAGTCTAAACCTGATGGGACTTTTTAACCTCCATATCAAATTACTGTCCCAGTATAGTAAACCTCATTTGTAATAAAAGCATAAAGATTAATAGCTGGCAGCTGCTTTTACAGCAAACAGACAAATGCACAGTTGTAACAACTGACAAGAGTTCAGTCTCATGCAAATAAGCTTGGAGGAAGATCGACAGAGCAAAATTAATGGGGTGTTCAGCCTTCTAAAGAGTGATGTAGTGATACACTATAGCAAAATTCATGCTCTAGAAAAGAGGAGAATGAATTTGGACTGACAGCTGAGCCCTGGACTCAGTTTCATCTCCATCTAGAAGTTTTGTATGCAGCTTTGACCATAGAAACTCCAAGAAAAGAACTGAACTTCCTTTGTCAGTGTTTTATCCTACTCTTCCCACAAAAAGCTCAAGGCAGCACATACATGTGGCTCTTGTCTCTTCCATATTACACTCACAACAAGCTGTGATACAGGTCAGACTGAGGCCTGAACTAACTAAACATTAGTCTGGGAGTCAGGTCAGACAGTAGCTGCAGGTAACTTATTTCCCTAAATGCCGAACAGCCCACTTTGGATTGGGACTACAGTGCAACAAGAGGAGGGGCATCTGCTCCCCGCCTCCGGTGCAGTTTTCCCAGTTGAAACAACCTCAGGGAGTTATTTGCCCCCCTTGGGTGGGGGATTGCAGGAAGGTGACTCATTGACCAATATCTCATCTGGACCTCAGAGAAAGTGAATCCCATGCTGAACTCAGCTGAGGTTAGTAACAAACAGGGAGTGAGCACAGATTCCTATCAACCTAATTTACTTCATGCCCCTTTTCTATTTAGTTGAGTACCTCATATGATGATATTGATGATTTTGTTCACAATTGAAAATGAGCAGTAGTTTTGCATTTCTGCACTCGTATCATTCAGCATGTACATTGCCCAAGCAGCTGTTCCACAATTTGCCTTGGCTGGATTATGTTTATCCCAGGGTCATCATGGGTAGATCATGCAGAATTTAAGAACAGCTACCTCTCAAGTGTATGTACTCTTTTTGTGCCTGTGCAGTCGGCAGCATTCAGTTGGGGGTATTCATTGCATTGCTTGGAGAATACATGAACTATTTTGCTGCAGTTTAGAACACTGGGACCATTTCTGCAGTACGGAAATTCCCTGCATTGACGTTTTTAAAACTGCATGTTATGTGAAATTTTCCGCTGTAGATTTTTTCTCACTAGGCGCAAATTTGAAGTTTTCTCCTTCATACCCCACGTTTTTGGAATTTGCTAAACTGGGGGTTCTGAAAACGCAGGGTAAGAAGCAGAAAACTTTGGGTTTGTGCCTGGTAAGGAAAAATCTACTGCGGAATATGGCATGTAATGGGCAGTTTTAAAAACGTCAATGCAGGGAATTTCACTACTGCATGCTCATCTTTGGAAGTAAATCAAGTAACCTAACAGGTGGCGTAGCATATTGCTGGGGGCCGCCTTTGACTCCATTGAAAGAGGAAGGGGAGACACGTAACCTGGTCAGCTCCATGACCTGCAAGGGGGCAGAGCCGGTGCCTTAACAGCCGGATCTGCCCCCAGTCAACCAGTTCTTGTGAAGAGCTTGGCTGGGCAGGAGGCCTTTGCTCCTTCCCCCGAGGTCAGTAGTGCGGCCTACCGGATTTTAGAGGGGACTCAGGAAGCAGCCCCCCTCATGGATCACTGCCTTTTCATGGTGAGGGGGCTTGTGTAGTTCGAT
>NW_015172161.1:50184-64310 GCF_001447785.1 Gekko japonicus | reverse complement strand
GGCGGGATATAAATCTAATAAATAAATAACTATAAATATAAATAAATAAAATGTTTACAAGGCCAGCAGCAGAGCCAGTGCAATGTAATCATCACAGCAATACAGAGTAGCCCTGCCCAGTAATGCCTCAGAAAGTGAGAGGGAGGGGGTAGTGTCTGTCCACTGATCCTCCTCTCTCAGCAGCAGTACACCAGCCATCACTGTCTCAGTAGAGGAGGCTTAGACCAGGTGCAGCAGCTGCCCTTCATCACAAGCTCTCCCTTTCCCACCTCACCCCTGTGAAGAAAAATCATTTTTCAATTTACATTCATTATTTATGGTGCTCCTATGGATTCTGCTAGTTTCTGTCTAGCTGCTGAGGCTATCCTACTCTACCTTGTCCATCTCCATCAAGACGGAGAACAGTTTCTGTGCTTTTTTAAAAAATTTCAGCATGCAATTTTGGTCTGGGGTGGCTGGTAGTGTAACTTATGTGTGCATGTGCACCGCCCTCAACACCACCCTGTGCTGCACGGCTACCATGGTTCTGTAGAGGTATTTCTGCAGCAGGTGGAATTGGTGGGGCATTTCTGTGCCAATCAAAATGGTTAATGGCCCTGGCTGCTACTTCTCCATAGCCTCTCTTGTTTTAATTATGGGAAGATAGTTGTAACCCAACTTCTCAGCACAGACCAGAGGGCATGGAGGCACAAGTACATGTGTTCACTTCAGTCCAGGACTGGGTAGCCGAACAGTGACAAGTTGACCTTCAGAAAGGCCAACTGCTCAACTGATCAGGGGAGCAGACATGAGCGATATGAGCAGACAATGTCGCCCGCATGGGGGAAAACTGTGCACATTCTGCTTGCTTGTCGGAGGGCATGAGAGGAGCTTCTGGGCCTTCATGGATCAGTGTACAGGTTGCCTGCAACTCATAGGGTTCCGAAAGGTACTCACTCACCATCGCAGCTGCTGTGTCCTCTTGCATGTGTCTGCTGCTCCCAGAAGAGGGGCCAAGGATCCACCCGATGACTAACATCTCAACAGTCATCACAGTAGGAGCCATGGGGGAGGGTGCTGCCTAGCAGGGGAGGCGGGGAATGAACACCAGTGGAGCTGCTTGCACCCCCCTCTCCCTCAGCTCATGCCAACATGCCCCTCTTGGCCTGCCTGCACTCAACTCGCCAGGAGAGCTTGTCTCACCATTGAGTGAACTCATTGGCCTGCTCAGCAATCTTGCCCTTGATGTGCGGGTCACACATGGTTGCCAGTATATAGACCTTCTGCTGGAAGACAGAATGAAAGTGGTCCTCGAGTCTGTCTTGCAGCCTTCTCATCAATGCGCGCACTGCAGGAAGCATGTCTGCACATCCTGCAGCTGGTTCCAGAAATGAGGCTAAGTCCTTACAAGCCAGGTGGATCATGTGAATGACCAGAGCTAGACTTGCCATGTTAGACAAGAGCATTTCTGTTTAGCTCTTAAAGGGCTTAAGAACTTCCACAGACTGAGAGATGGTTGAGCCGGCTCTCTTCCCGAATGACCCCGGTCTCAGAGATCAGAGTAGTCAGGGCTCTCTCCTTCTCCACCAAACGTTTGAGCATGACACAGGTGGAGTTCCAGTGAGTGGTGATGTCGCCAAGCAGGCAGTGCACTGTCAGCATCTGCTTCTCATGCAGCAGAAAGGTGTCCTTCACATTGCAAAAGAAGTGACCCATGATGGGAGGGCGGGGCTGTGGCACATCGACACGGTCGGCACTGGAAATATCTCCCGAGCACTGCCGGCTGTTTCTTCATTTTAGGGGAGTTTTCGGGGGATCCCGAACTCCACTGTGCAAGGGACTTGATTCAGGGCCCCCACGAGTGGCAGCAAGCAGGTGGAAGCCCTGGATCATCCCAGAAGCAAGGAACAAAGCAACGCAGTATAAAGTTTTCTTTGAAAAAAGAAAGAGTGATATTTAGAGTGGAATTCATTACTTTGTGGCAACTTTTTATGATGTCATGCTTCATTGCTGAGAACGGAGGAGTTTATTATGTCTAGAGTCTATTGTAGAGCTGCAAAGCACTGAACCTGTGTTGAAGGATTCTTGGTTGTTAATACCTGCCAATTCTCCAAAGTCTCTTATTCTTTGCATCAGGAGTGGTAAGTTGTTATTTGGATTTTCAATAATAAACATCACATCATCTGCAAACGCTCTATATTTGTACGAATAACCTTTAATGTTAAGTCCTTTTATGTCCTTATCTTCTCTTATTTTCCCCAATAATATTTCCAAGATCCATATAAACAATAAAGGGGATAACGGACAGCCTTGCCTTGTCCCTTTTTGCACCTTAAATTGTTCAGTCAACTCTTTGTTCACATTCAACGCTGCTTTCTGTTCTGAGTATATCACCTCAATTATATTCCTGAAGGGTTGTCCAATATCCATTTTATCAAAAACTTGCAACATAAAGTCCCAATTTAGATTATCAAATGCTTTTTCTGCATCCACAAATAAAAAGGCTACTTCTTTGTCCGGATGCTTATCATAATATTCTATAGCATCCATCACCATTCTTAGATTGTCTCTAATTTGTCGCTTTGGCAGAAAACCAGCTTGCTCCTCTGTTATGACCTCTTTCAAATATGTCTTCATCTCTTTCCGAAATAACTTTAGCAAACAATTTATAATCGTTATTAAGGAGCGAAATCGGTCTATATTTTCTCACATTCGTTAAGTCTTGGCCTTCTTTTGGTATTAATGAAATATTGGCTTCTTTCCATGTTTCCGGTATTAACTTAGTATCTCTTATCTCATTTGATAAAAGTTCCAAAACCGGGACCAGCTCCTCTTTTAATTTCTTATAAAACTTTGCTGTAAATCCGTCAGGTCACGGAGCTTTTTCCAATTTTGTTTCATCAATCGCTTTAATTAATTCTTCTTTTCTAATTACTCCATTCAGTATTTCTTTAAATTTTCCCTGTAATTTTAACAACGGCACTCCCTCTAGATATCTCTTAATTTTCTCCACCTCTGTTTTCTTCTTTTGAAAAAGATTTGCATAATATTCAAAAAATACTCTTTTAATTCCTTTGGAATCTACAAATTCCTTGTTCTCTTCAGTTATTTTATTAATCAACCTTTACTCTCTCATGTTTTTCAATTGCCATGCCAAGTACTTTCCAGGTTTATTTGCTCCTTCAAAGGATTTTTGTTGCAATCTTTTTAAATTCCAATACATTTCCTGATTTAACATCACATTCAGTTGTTCACATAAAATTTGTAGCTCTTTAATTATCTTCTTTTCCCCCGGTTTTTTCTTCAATTCGTTTTTTTTTTTTTTTGGTTGTATTTTCTCTAACACCTCTGATTGTCTCTTAAATTTCTCTTTTTTCTCTTTAACTTTTAATGATATGAGTAGCCCTCTCATTACAGCTTTATATGCATCCCATACCGACTGGATCTGAGTTCCTTGATTTAAGTTTGTTTGGAAAAACGCCAGTGTCTCTTTACTTATAATCTCCATAATTTGAATCTTATCTAACAAGTCTTAGTTTATTCTCCATTGAAATTGTTTATCCTTCTCTTTTGACATCCAGATTAATGGGTTGTGATCTTAGTTACTCTTTGGCAATATTTCCACCTTCTGTGTTTTCAGTGCCATTTCACCAGACATCCAAATCATATCAATCCTGGAAAAAGAGCTGTGCCTATTGGAATAAAAACAAAGTCCTTAACATTTTGATTCCATTTTCCCCATACATCTGCCAATTTTTCCTGTTCTATCAATTTAAAAAAAGTTTTTGGCAATTTCCCAATCTTCTCATCTCCTCTCTTAGATTGTCTATCCAACTTGTTATTAACAGTGCCATTAAAGTCTCCCGCCAATATTATCTGTTCATAGGTCAACTGTTCCAGTTGGCATGCCAAGTCCTTAAAAAAAAATTCTTTCGCTCCATTAGGTGCATAAATATTGACTATTAATGTTTTCTTTTGATGCATTATGATTTCTACACCAACATATCTTCCTTCAGAGTCTTTAAAAATTTCTTTTGGTTGTAGTTCTTTTTTCACATACGTCACCGTCCCTTTCTTCTTTTTGGAGTCCAGAGAGTAAAATTCTTCTCCTAACTTTTTATTGATAAGAAATTTAAAGTCCTGCTTTTTAATATGCATTTCTTGTAAACAAATTATATTGCATTTTTGTCTTTCCAACCAATGTTTAACTAATTTTCTTTTGTTTGGTGAGTTAAGTCCATTCGCATTCCAAGATAAAAATTTGTAATCCATTGTATCTCGTCTTATATCTCTCCAAATTCTTCTATATTGTCCGCCTTAAACCTAAACAGTTCTTCCACCGACCTAATCACACATCTCACACCTTTGTAGGTAAAAGACAGACCTTGTGGTACTTCCCATCTGAATCTGATATTCAATTGCTTTAATTTATCTGCCAGCTTTCTGTATTTCCTCCTGTCTTGTAGTATTGCCCTTGGGAGCTCTCTCATAATCATTATTCTTTTTCCATCAATCTCAAGTGGTTGTTTGAATTGTTTCTTAAAAATGTCCTCTTTCATTTTCCTAGTCACAAACTGCACAATCACATCTCTTGGTAATTTCTTCATTTCCGCAACTCTTGAGTTGACTCTATATATTAAATCAAATCCAAATTCAATCTCTCCATCCTTTTCTCCCAAGTATTTGGTCAAAGCAGTTTTCACCACTTCCCTTATGTCTTCATCAAGTTTTTCTTCAATACCTCTTAACCTCAGATGGTTTTGCATCCACCTATATTCCATCATAGTCTCAACTCTTCGGTTTTCTTGAGTCGCTGATTCCCATTTCTTGTCTATTTGCTGTACTTTTTGCTCCATGTCAGTAGTCTTTGTTGCCAGACATTGAACTTCTTTGACTAAGTCTTTTATTGCTGCAACATTCTTCTCTTGCACTTCCTCTAGCTGTTCCAGATGTTTTTGGGTCTGTTTCTCCATTTGTTGTTCCAACTGCTTACCCAATGCCTGAATCGCCTCTGTCATCCTCTTCTCCAATGCGTCAATTGCTGCCTGCCATTCCTTTTTGTCCTTTCCTGCCATCCTAGGACTGGATGTATAAGCCGCCCTTTGTCGTTGTCTTAGTTCCGTTTTGAGGCTTTGAAATGTCAATATTCAATAAAAGTTACTTTGACCAGAACCTCTTGATGCGATTAATCGAATTGTCTTATTTTCGCACTTTTTATCTTCTTTTTTTGGTCTCAAAAAAGTAATTAAAATTTTAGTCTTCCCCAAAATGGCGGGCGCAATTTCTCTACAGTTTTCCGGCTAGAGTAGGCAACTTTGTAGCTTCTCACTTCCCTTCTATCAGCTTGGTCGAACTTCCGGTGCTCCTCCTTTCTTTACCGACCTCCTTCCAGTCCTCTTAGTCCGCTCTAGCAATGCCTTCACTGTAACACCAGTCTCCCCTTCTCTCGCGGTTTTTTCCGTCAGTTTCGATTTACACAGCACCGCTTATCTTTCGTTAGCCACAGGAATGATCAACAAAATTAGTTTTTACGTATTTAAGTGCTTAAAGAAAGTTCTTTTTTCTCCAACGGTAGATCGAATGGGATTGCAAAATCTTTATACGCTTGTCCGCTTAAGTCAAACTTCGTTACGACTTGATACCGGTAAGCAAACGGTCTCTGTTACCTTGCATGTTTATTCTGGGTTTCGCATTGCTTCTTTTACAACCGCGCTGTTCCTTGTCCTCAAGAGATCGGGTAATGACGGATTTATGATGGTAGATCCAGCTCGATCGGCTCCAAGAGAGATGATCCGCACACACCCGCTTCGTGGAAGGAGTTCAAAGCGTGACACAAGCCTCCTCCGAGACTTGATCACGCCAATCTCAACTCCTGCTTGGACTCTGCTGTGGCAGCATGATATTGAAGCAATGTTGGGGTCCCAATCATATAGGTCTGTGACATGTCTGAGTGAGGGGTGGTTGATAAGGGGAGTGGGATGCCCTGGTTGGTATTGTTCCTGGGAATGAGAGAGGGGACCTGAAGTCAGGGCTCTCTGTATAGGAAAAAGAGACAAGACAGGTGGCTAACTGTGCCTGAGCTACACCTTAGAGAGGTGTGAGATCCCTTCCTGGTTTCCCCCGGAAGTGATGTCACAACTCACAGTATCTCTCTCATTGACCCAGTGTCTCTGCCCCCACAGGCTCCTGCTGGTTCCCAGGCTAAGCCTGTCTACTCCACTACACCAAGAAGATAGGAGCCTGCCAAAGCCTGGGAGAGGATGCCAAGGAGTGGCCTCTTTATGACCCCAGCCACACCACCATTCCTCACATCTACATGGGCCACCACACAGTCACCAAGGAGGATCTCAGAATTCTCCAGAGCTACCTGGATATCAAAGGGAAGACTATCCGAATAAGCTCACGGCCCCTACAGGCAGGAGGCAGCCAACACCACTGTGTCTTCAGAAGTCAGTCACCTGACCACAAAAAAGCTCCTGAAAGAGTCCAATACTGAAATTCCTGAATGTTTCATTATTGAATATTTATGGTTTAAAATTGGTTTTATAATATACTGAATTCATCTGTTATAAACTACCCTGAGCCCCACACAAGTGCAGAAGGGTGGTTTAAAAAATCTAGTGAAACAAACAAACAAATAAATAAATAAATCACTGGAAAGTTGTGCCTGCCTGTGGCGGGGAGGGCAGGATAAAAATTAGATAAATAAAGTTGCCTGGTACACAAAAGAAGGTCTAGTCACACTGTTAAGTTTTGGGCTCCTGAAATCCTGAGCTTGTCCTAAAAAGATCATGGGCCGGTCACACACTCTCAGCCTCACCTACCTCACAGGGTTGTTGTGAGGATAAAACAGAGGAAAGGAGAACGATTAAATCTGTTCTACTGGGGAGAAAGGCTGGATAGAAATAAAGTCAGTAAAAAGGCAGGCTGACTCAGTATGCATGCTGACATCCCCCAGGACAACGACCCTCTCGGAGACTCTCCCTTATGTTCAAATTTGTACACTTTCTTCACTAGTTTATATCTTCTCAACATGGGAGCCTCTTGCCTTTCCTCCTCATTCCTGTTTTACTCTTTCTGTAATTCCTATGTACCGTCTATCTTCATCTTTTACCGATAGCTTTTGTGTGTGTGTGTGTGTTAAGTGCTGTAAGTGGTGACCCTATGAACGAATTACCTCCCAAACCTCCACTCATTTCGTTAACAGCCTTGCTCAGGTCCTGCAAACGGAGGGCCTTTGTGGCTTCCTTGATTGAGTCAATCCTTACTGTTCACAAAGAAGACTTGCCCAAGATTACGCTCCATGCCTTCAAGGGGATTCTCCGCTCTGCTAACTGGAACGGTCCCATATTCCCCCAGTGTACCTTTTTAATACAGACATTGCTGAATTTAATAGGGACACTCTGCCACACTTCTCACTGTTTGTACCAGTTGATGGGTTGTATCAGATTATAAATTTAATCTTAATCAAAACACAGGGAATTGATTGACTGGAAGGTGGGCGTTTCTTAGAAGATTTCTCTGGATTTCTCTGGATTTTGCCAAAGGTCATCAGGGTACTGTTTTGAAGCTTGGGTAGAAACCGGTCTAATACGTCAAGCTGTTGTTGTTAATGTTAACAGGATCAGACGGGATTAGCAGCAAAACATTACAGTATATTAACTGAACAGAAACCTGGAAGTCTGACATATAGACCTAGATGTGAAAAGGAGTTTTTAAGGGATGCTTCTGAATATAGGGTTGCTAGGTCCATTCTGGCCACTGACAGGGGATGGAGGAATGGGGTTGCCAGATCAGGTTGGGAAATTCCCGGGTATCTGGGAGTGGAGCCTGGGGAGGACAGGGTCCTCAGTAGGATACAATGCCGCAGAGTCCACCCTCCAAAGCATCAATTTTCTCCAGGGCAACTGATCTCTGTAGTCTGGAGACAAGCTGAAATTCCAGGGGATCCCCAGGTCTCACCTTGAGGCTAGCATCCCTAACTGAAGATGTGTGGTCAATAGGTATTTTATGTCAAAATTATTGTGTTGATGGGACTCTGTTATATCGTACTTTTGGATAAGTTTTCAGCAAAAAAATTTTTTATCATGGCCTCTGGCCTCTGAGTTGTTTATCTTTGTATGGGTGGATATTTTCTAGATTCTACAAGAGACAACAGTGAAAATGCCTTAAGAGAATACATTCCCACCACCACCTTTTCTCTTAGAAGTTCAGGGCAGCTTTCTCTCTCTTCCTCTATTTTATCCTCACAACTTCCCTATGAGGTATATGGTCAGAGACACTGACAGGCCCAGCCTAGCACCCTCTTTGCGGAGTGAAGATTCGAACCTGGGTCTCCCCAGTTCCAGTCTTAGTGGCTGGAGTGAGCAACTCAGCATGCCTAGACATTGGGGGAGCACTGCACCAGTCTAAGTTTTGTATGAGTGTTAACTTCTTGATTGGTATCCCTCTAGGGCTGCCAGGTCTTACCTTGATAACCGGGGGGGTCCCGGTCCTTCTACCGGAAGTGACGTCATCGCTCATGGCAGGTTGCAGGGGACACTCTATCATTTAAGGAAAAACTCTATGGTTTTACCTTAAATGATCTACCATCTCCCCTCCCACAACATACTCTGCACAATGACATCACCTCTGTGTCTTTGGGGGCGGGGTTCCCCCCCAAGCCAGTTCAGGGCAGGCAGATCAGGGGCTGCGAAAGCAGGAAAACCCTTGCCCCTGTCAGGGGAATGGGTACCCTATACTCCTCTTTGTCTTAACCTGAGAGCTGCCCTCTGACCCCTCCTCTCTCACACACTTTATCCTCTCGCTCTCTTTACATGGCCTTCCATGGAGACACATGTCTCTACAGGTCTCTCGTGTCGATACAGTGGCCTCATCCTCCCACACACATGAAGCTGGACAGTACTCTTTAGAGTCGACTTCTCTTTCACTCCTTTAGACTGCAGCTTGAATGTGAATTGGATCTACTTGAATTATCCTTATTGGGAGATTAATTTACTGCACTCAGTCTCACACTTCTACGCCTGGGCAAAACTCTGCTACATAAACCAACTATCCCAATACTGGTCTGTAGCCCCGACGCCACACCGACTCTCTAGGGATGATTCCCCTCTCTGTCCTTGTGGCCATGCAACACTGCAGCCACCCCATGATCAAATCTGCCACGAGGAACGAGGTAGCAATAAAACAGGAGATGTTGAGGAAGAGATCCTATCTCTGATCCGCATGACCTCCAAACTTGTAATAGAAATGGAAATATTCCGGCAAAGGAGAGCCAGTCATCCATTCCACAGAGGAATATAAGTACCAAGGTGGTCCAGGCAGGATCTCACTGCAGCCAGCGGGACTGAGGAGAGAAGGTCGGGCGCCGTGCGTTTCTGAGACTCTCGGGCCTTCCGAGATGCTACGTCCATTCCTTGCAACGTTGCTTCTGTCCTTTCTGATCATGTCTGTTGCTCTCGCTGACCAGGTTTGTTCAAGATGTGCCTTTTTCAGAACCCAACACCCTGCTATGACGAGTGCCAGAAAGCAAAGAGAGAAAATGCAGATGCAGTGGGTATAACTTGTTTGTATGTCTGTGTGTCTCCACATAAGGAAACAAGAGCATACCTTCAAGATGACACTTAACCACATTCTCCCAGCAGAATCCAGGAGAAAACAGCAAGAGTCCAGCAGCTCCCTAAAGACTAACAGAAGCTGTGGTAGGGTATGAACGTTCCTGAGTCATTGCTCAATGCTTCAGAGACTCATGAAAGCTCCTACCTTGCCACAAATTTTCTCATAGCCTTTAAAGTGCTGCTGGACTCTTTTTTCGACTGCTACAGACAGACTGAGATGGCGGCCGATCTTGATCTGTCTCCGTGGAAAGCAGATTCCGGAAAATTCCCTTAGGAAACTCACTCAAATGGGCCAAAGCACAGTTGCCAATGTCGGGGAATCGGCCTATAGCAGACAGAACTCAGCGAATACACACAGAGTGGGTCCTTTGAACTAGTTTATTTGTGATTGTTCAGAGGAGTATCACGTCCCACCGTGATGGCGGAGGGACGCTCACCAAATACGAGAACACAGGGCATATAAAGGCAAGGGGATCCCAGAGGGGTTCTTTGGCTGCAGAAGTTGTAGCTCTTTTTTGCCACCACTTTTTTGCCACTCCTCTCCAGGCTAAACTTACCCAGCTCCTTCAACCTTTCCTCCTAGGAGTTGGTCTGCAGACCACTCCCCATCTTCGTTGCCCTCCTCTGGACTCATTCCAGCTTGTCTATATCCTTCTTAAGTTGTGGTGCCCAGAACGGAACACAATACTCTAGGTGACTCTCTAGGGATGATTCCCCTCCTCCTCCTTGTGGCCATGCAAGACCGCTGCAAACCCTCCATCAAATTTGTCACAAGGAACATGGTAGGAAGAGACTTTGAGGAAGAGGCGCTATCTCTGTGCTACATTACCTCCAAACGCGTAACGGAAATAAAAATGTTCTGGAAAAGGAGAGCACGTCGCCCCGTTACTCGGAGGGAGAAGAAATACCACAGCAGTCTAGGCAGGATCTCATGGCAGCCGGCAGCACTGAGGAGAGGAGGCCCTTCACCGTGCATTTCTGAGTCTCTCGAGTCCTCCAGGATGCACCGTCCATGTCTTGCCCTGTTGCTTCCGTCCTTTCTGATCTTGTCTCTCTCTACAGATGATGATGATAGTAATGTTTGTTCTCAATGTCAGGTTGAAGTTGAGCCAGAGCCGTGCTTCATCCAGAACTGTCCGCGGGGAGGAAAGAGAGCAGCCGTTGATGCGGTGGGTCCCACGTGTGTGCATGGGTGTGTGCATGAGCATATAAGAATACAAATCTGATTTTTAGAATCCCTCCACTCCATCAGTTATGTGGTTCCATACAAGTTCCCATTCTTTTAATTCTACTGCGCCTTTTGAACAGGGGGTCAGTCAATTGTGGCACCCCCCCTAGAATAAAACTGATTTCCACATGCAATTGCCTCTGTTAAGAAAGTGCGGATCTCTGGTGTTGTGCAGGTGAATGCAAAGGAGCGTATCTCTGTGTTGCCTCCATTTTTATAGTCTGTTTCGGTCTGAAACTGTAAAGAACAGTCTTAAGGTGCTCATTTTAAAAAATGTCCTGCCTCAGTCTTTAATGCTGGGTCTAAATGAACAAATTTTATGGTGTCTTACATTTTTATTAACTGTTGTCTTGTAAACTGCCCAGGGCAGGTTTCCTGGAGAGTGTCGCGCAGCGCGTTCCCAGTTGAACCGGCAACTTAAGAACCTGCAGCACACTCTAGCAGAGTTCCACTCACCAGCCACTCCCTTTAGCACACCACATAACACAGTCCAGTGGTAACTATTTACAGGAAGTTTATTTACAGATATATACAGCTCTCTGTCATAGTGCTTCGCCAGCATTCACAAATACAGGGGAGAACACTGAGCATAGGCACTCTGTACATTTATACATGGCACAGCCAATCAGCACTGTGCTTAGTCATGGTGACTTTGTCTTTGCCCAGACATGTACAAACTGGATCAGTCTGGTACTGCATCACCTGACAATCACCTGACAACTGTCATTTAGATCAGGATCATCTAAAGCTGAAGCGTATATATTGACAGAGAGATGGCATAGACATTTTCTAAATAAAGAAATATTACCAGATTTGGTTTTGAGTCCCGATCACCAGAGAAAGAGTCGAGGACTTGCCTTTCCACCGAGCCCCCCAACCACAGAGTTTCTAGCGATTCCTAGAGCCACTTGTTGTCATTTTTCGGTTTCCCTTGGAAGTGACATCATAGTGTGTGCAACGCTGGGGTTTTAAAAGGGACACTGGGCAACAAGTGGGAGACCTGGCAAGCAACCCTAGACCCTTCCTTTTTAGCTGAGCTGAGGGGCTGATTTCATTCTGCTCTGCTTCTGATCTAGGAGGAGGCTTGGAATGCCCCACCTGGATATCCAGGGTAGCTTTTACCTTTGCCTTCCCCTGGCTGTTTCCTCACACTGGGTAAGTGTCCAGAAACCAAGTCTGTGAATGTCCACCCAGCCAGAGCCTTATGCATCATCTCCACTCACATCTCTGCTTCCTCTCAGGCATCGGCAGAGATAACTGCCTTATATCTAGCCAGACAAACGGTCCATCAAGCCAAGTAGATCTTTCTCCGACCAACATCTTCCCTTCTAAAACCTACTCTCTGAGAGTAAAGTAGGAGGCCAGGCCAGCTCTCTTCTCCTACAACTACGCTCATGACCGGACTTCTTTCTCACGAGTTCTGCAAGTGATGTTGTCTCTGTGAGATTGTTTCAGTAACTGCACCTCTTTTTTTAGTTTGCAAAGATGCCAGCAACATTCCTGAATAAAATCTGGGAACAAAAGTTTAGTCAGGAGTCAACACATTTTGGTGGGCTTATAAGAGCACCACAAAGGTTCAAATGTGTGAATTTTGAATAAAAGTTACTTGTTTTCACTGCATCGGTTATAATTTTATTGTATAACTTTGTGTTTCTTTCATGGGTGCGCTAAAAGTGTGCCAACTCCCGGTTGGCAGATTCCTGGTGCTTTGGGGGTGTAGATGGGAAGGGGGGAGTTGGGGAGGGGAGGGATGTCAGTGAGGTAAAACGCCACAGAGTCCATTGTCCAAAGCAGTGCTTTTCTCCAGATGAACCGATCTCTGTAATCTGGAGACTGGTTGTGATGCTGGGAGTTCTCCAGGCCCCACCTGGAGATAGAAAACCCTGCCTGAACATGAAGTCAGTGACTTATCACCCATTATTGTCACAATCTCATCCTGAATGTGTAAGCTTTTATCTCACCCTCCCTTCAGAAGAGGTCAGAATATGTACATAGGCAAATCCCTTTTAGTATAAGATAACTCTTTTCTCTTTTCCTTTAACTCTCTATGACCCTCTACGGGTCACCTCCTTGTGCTTTCCCTTAAATGTTTACCTCAGGTGGGCTCTGGACACAGAAACTCTCTTTTTCCACACACACGGCTACAGGCTGTTCTCTACTCTCACCCAACCTGTTACCTCAAGAATATCATTCATGTGAAGCAGTTATCAAACAGAACTTTGAATATCACTGGGTCACTCAGTACCAATACTTCCTCTAAGTTGTGGGAGTCTTGCGAGCAAACATTCTAGTTTGTGAGCTACAGGCATGAAAGTTGTGAGCGAGCAATTTGGCAACTGCCTAAATTAGTGTGCTCTGGAGCCATCCTTCCTGAGCGAAGACAAAAGTGTGTGAGCCGGCGGCTGAAAAACTGTGAGCTAGCTCACACCAACTCAACTCAGAGGGAACACTGCTCAGTACTGGCAATATCTTAGTGTAAAAATTCCACTGAAGTTAGATCATTTACTCAGATTAAATTATCTAGAAACGGGCAAACTAGTCTCTGATACACTGAAACAATGGAATACTCATTGGTTATTTTTATAAGAACGGATAGCCATAGTTAAAATGTTCTTAGTCCCCAAATTATTATTTTGTATGAGGATACTGTTGTGAGAATTTTGGGTTTGCCTTCACAAATGGATTCAAAACTTTGGTTCTGTCTTAACAGCAAAGTTCCCATGAGCCTTTGCCTACAGTTCACCTGACTATCTTTTCTTCCCATGAGAAGGGAAACACAGGTTTCCTGTTTCCTCTGCATCTGGTCTTTGAGCATCTACATAAGAAGTAATACAAAAGTAATCTAGAGGCCGGCAGGTATTGTAATGCAATAAACAATTTGGTTTTAACTCTCCTTTTGTTATGCAGAAGTGTGAAAGGGCTTAGCTTTTCACTCTCCTTCCGTGTAACCAGGGGTCATTTCATAGAAAAAGAGGTGCAGGAGCTCATTAGCACAACACATTAGCATAACTTATTTGCATATGCCACACCCCCTGACATCACCGGAAGTGTGTCAGAAGGCAACACCCACCGCTCAGGCACCACTGGATTGTTTTGGATTGCTAGCTATTGGGGGGAGGGGGGGACGTGCAGATCTGTCCTCGCAGAGGAGGGAGAGCTTGTACCTGAATAAAACCTGGTCTTAAAGGTGCCACTGGACTGTTTTGGATTGCTAGCTTGGGGGAGGGAATGCACAGATCTGTACAGAAAGGAAGGAAGGAAGGAAGGAAGGAAGGAAGGAAGGAAGGAAGGAAGGAAGGAAG
>NW_015172161.1:31991-49260 GCF_001447785.1 Gekko japonicus | reverse complement strand
GTTTGGGAATATGCATGGTAAACAATTTGGTGTAGTGGTTAAGTGTGCGGACTCTAATCTGGGAGAACCGGGTTTGATTCCCCACTCCTCTAATTGCACCTGCTGATGTGACCTTGGGTCAGACACAAGCTCTGGCACAGCTGTCCTTGAAAAAGAGCAGTTTGTGTCAGAGTTCTCTCAGCCCCACCCACCTCACAGGGTGTCTGTTGTGGGGAGGGGAAGGGAAAGGAGTTTGTAAGCCACTCTGAGACTCCTTTGGGTAGTGAAGGGCGGGGTATAAATCCAATCTCTTCTTCTTCTTCTTTTACCTCACAGGGTGTCTGTTGTGGGGAGGGGAAGGGAAAGGAGTTTGTAAGCCACTCTGAGACTCCTTTGGGTAGTGAAGGGCGGGGTATAAATCCAATCTCTTCTTCTTCTTCTTTTACCTCACAGGGTGTCTGTTGTGGGGAGGGGAAGGGAAAGTAGTTTGTAAGCCACTCTGAGACTCCTTTGGGTAGTGAAGGGCGGGGTATAAATCCAGTCTCTTCTTCTTCCTCTTTTACTTCACAGGGTGTCTGTTGTGGGGAGGGGAAGGGAAAGTAGTTTGTAAGCCACTCTGAGACTCCTTTGGGTAGTGAAGGGCGGGGTATAAATCCAATCTCTTCTTCTTCTTCTTTTACCTCACAGGGTGTCTGTTGTGGGGAGGGGAAGGGAAAGGAGTTTGTAAGCCGCTCTGAAACTCCAAGTGAAGGGCGGGGTATAAATCCAATCTCTTCTCTTCTTCTTCTTCCTCCCCATGCCAGCTTGAAAAGGAACATCTATTACACATCAAAGTGTATGTTTGAAGTCAACCTGATGTAATTGGAAATGGTGTAAATCCTGTGGAATTCCTTTTGATCTGTTTGTATAAAAGAGACCAGCAAACTGGCATTGGCTCGCTCTTCTTGGAAACACTGAGAGACTTGTCCTCTCTGTGTCTCCTGGAATACGCCCAGAGGCCTCTGCTTTTCTCTTTCTTTCTGGTTCTTTGTCTCGTCTCCTTGCATGCTTAGTGCTGTTATTGTTATTATGTGTATTCGAAGAGTTTCTCATTGTTAATGTTAACCTCGTACTAACCCTTAAATAGACTGTTATGCATAATTGAGGCTATCAGTGTGCGTGACGTCAGCTCTGCCCACCTGCAGAGCTCAGTTTCCTTTTCTGTGCCGGCCATGGTCTGAGGTAAGAGGCCATTTCACCAAACCCTTTCGAACGCCCGAGCACCATTGCCCTCCTTCCAAGGGGAGAAGGGGGAGAACGAAAAAAAATTATCTCCACAGATACTACCTATCTTTGTCCCAGATACAGCTTTGTAAAGTGTCTGACTGAGGGGTGGTTGATAAGGGAACTGGGGATGCCCTGCCTGGTATTGTTTCTGTGAATGAGAAAGGGGACCTCGAGTCAGGGCTCTCTGTATAGGAAAAATAGACAAGACAGGTGTCTAACTGTGACTGCTTGAGCCACATCCTAGAGAGGTGTGACATCACTTCCTGGTTCTTCCCTGGAAGTGATGTCACGACTCACAATGATACTCTCATGGACCCAGTGTCTCTGCCCCCACAGGCTCTGGCCAGTTGCCAGGCCAAGCCTGTCTATTCTACTAAACCAAGGAGATAGCAGCCTGCCAAGGACTTCGAGAGGATGCCAAGGAGCGGCCCTGTTTACGACCCCGGCCAGACCGCCATTTCTCACAGCTACTGGGGCTGCCACACGGTCTCTGAGAACAATTTCAAAAATTTTCTGGTGCTAAATGGAAACCAAAGCTCTGAGGGAAGACTATCCAAATAAGCTCCCTACCCCTGCAGGCTGGAGGCAGCAAGAGCCACTGTGCCTTCAGGAGACAGTCACCTGACCACAAAAAAGCTCCTGAAAGAACCCCAAAAGGAGAACACCGGAAAGCTGCTCGATACAGAAAAGAAGCTCTCCTAACAATGTAAGTGTTGGGCCCTTGAAATCCTGAGCTTGTCCTGAAGAGATCATGGGCCAGTCACACACTCTCAGCTACCAGTCACACACTCTCACCTACCTCACAGGGTTGTTGTGAGGATAAAATGCAGGAAAAGGAGAGTGATTAAAGCCGTTCTACTGGGGAGAAGGGCTGGATATAAATAGTCAGTAAAAAGGCAGCCTGATTAAGAAGAAGAGGAGGAGGAGGAGATTGGATTTATACCCCACCCTTCACTACCCAGAGGTGTCTCAGAGTGGCTTACAAACTCCTTTCCCTTCCCCTCCCCACAACAGACACCCTGTGAGGTAGGTGGGGCTGAGAGAGCTCTGACAGAAACAGCTCTTTTTCAAGAACAGCTCTTATCAGAACTACGGCTTGCCCAAGGTCATCCAGCAGGTGCAAGTGGAGGAGTGGGGAATCAAAGCCGGTTCTCCTCCTCCTCCTCCTCCTCCTCCTCTTCTTCTTCACCATTTCTTCCAGGAGAACTGATCTCTGTCGTCTGGAGATGAGCTGCAATTCCAGGGGATCCCCAGGTTCCAACTTGAGGCTGGCATCCCTATCTGAAGCTGTGCCGTCAAGTCGCTTCCAATTTTCTCTAAAGTGTCCTGTCGTTAGCAGCCATTGTCCAGTCTTGCAAACATAGGGCTGCGGCTTCTCTTATTGAGTCCATCCATCTCCTGTTTTGTCTCCCTCTTTTCCTGCTGCCTTCAACTTTCCCCAGCATGATTCTTTTTCCCCCGGTGACTTTTGTCTTTTCATAATATGACGATAGCCTCAGTGTTCTCGTTTTATCTTCTAGGTGGAGCTCAGGTTCTATTTCACCTTGAACCCACTGATGTGTCCTTTTGGTGGTCCACGCTGTCCTTAAAACTCTCCCCCAACACCACATTTCAAAGGAATCTACTTTCTTCCTGTCAGCTTTCTTCATTGCCCAAATTTCACACTCATAACAGTAATGGAGAATACTGTGGCACGAAGTAACATCGTCTTGGTCACCAGCAACATATCCTTAAGAATCTTTTCTAGTTCCTTCATGGCTGTCCTTCCCGATTGCAATCTCCTCCTGATTTCTTGGGTGCAGTAGTCTCCTTTTTGGTTGATGATGGAATCGAGGAATGGAATATCTTGAAGATATTTGTTTACAAATATATCGAGAGATAGCAAAATCTTGCAGAAATGCAGGAATGAGGGAAAGTGCCCTAAAATCTTATAAAGATCGAATTACTTGTCAGTAGTCCAGGCTAGCTCAATCTCGTCAGATCTCAGAAGCTAAGCAGGTTATCCCTGGCTGGTATCTGGATGGGAGACCCGCCTCGAGGAATACCAGGATCGTGACATGGAGGCAGACAGTGGAAAATCACCTCTGGATGTTTCTTATCTTGAAAACCGTTTAGGGTGAGCTGTGACTTGATGGTACTTTCCACCATCATGACTTGTCAGTATGTGGATGGCCCAGGTTAGCCTGATCTTGTCAGATTTTTATTCTCATTTCGTGTATTCATGTTACATTCTTTATACTCTTCCTTTCTCTCTGGGGCTCAAGGCGGATTACACAGAGTGAGTCAAGACAATCAATAGAATGGGACATTCAGTAAACACGACAATAAGATTAGGGTTGTAGAACCAACCAGAACGCTAAAGAGAGAACTGAACCAAAGCGTATTAAACAGACACATTAAATTATGCAAAATTCCATAGCAGGGTGTTAGATTTAGGAAGCTACATAGTGTAATACTACACAGAAGTATTTACCAGAGCCCCTAACACTCTTAAAAACTAAGCAGGGTTGGCCCTAGTTAATACTCGGATGGGAGACCACCAAGGAAGTCCAGGGCTGCCACACAGAGGCAGGCCATGGCAAAACCATGTCTCATTCTTGCCTTGAAAACTCTGCAGGGTTGCCAGAAGTCGGCTATGACTTGATATCACTTTCCACCACCACTGGGAACTGCAAAGATCAAAACAAGACCTAATATTTGCTGGAGATGTAGAAAACAGGTGGGATCTTTTTTTTGCCATGTCTGGCGGCAATAGGGTGGATATTTTCTAGTTCCTACAAGAGACAACACTGAAAATGCCTTAAGAGAATACATTCCCCCCACCCTTTCTCTTAGAAGCTCAGGGCAGCTGTCTCTCTCTTCCTCCATTTTATCCTCACAATTCCCCTGTGAGGTATCTGTTCAGAGACATTGACAGGCCCAACCTAGCTAGCCTCTTCGCGGAGTGAAGATTCGAACCTGGGTCTCCCCAGTTCCAGTCCTAGTGGTTGGAGTGAGCAACTCAGCATTCCCGGACATTGGGGGAGTGCTGCATCAGCCTGTGTATGAGTGTTGAATTCTTGATTGGTATCCCTCTAGGGTTTCCAGGTCTCACCTTGATACCAGCGGGGTGGTGGTGGTGTCCTGGTCCTTTTCCTGGAAGAGACGTCATCGCACATGGCACGTTGCGGGGAACGCTTTATCATTTAAGGAAGAACTCTATGGTTTTTCCTTAAATGATTGATCGTCCCGTTCAGGGGTCATTTCGTAGAAAAAGAGCTAGGGGAACTCATTAGCATAACTCATTAGCATATGCCACACCCCCTGACATCATAAGGCCCGGCGGTGGACCTGCAAGGCCGGCGGGAGTGCGAGGAAGCCCCGTGAAGGCCCTCCCTGGCCCCAGGCAGGCAGGGGTGGGGAGAGGCAGGGAGGAAGCAACTTACCCTCCCTCTTCTCCTGCCTCCTCCTGGCTGAATGAGGGCCGGAAGCGGGGTGGCCGGAAGCAGGAAGCGGGGCTTCGTCGTGTGCCCCGCCCCCGCACCTCACCTGGGGGAACTGCGATCCCCCCCGAAATGACCTCTGGTCCCGTCCCCCTGCAACATGCTCTGCACAATGATGTCACCTCTGGGTGACATAATTGTCCTTGGCACATTGGTGTACATGCAGCACTTTGGGGGGGGTTCCCCCGCCAGCCAGTTCAGAGCAGGTGGATCAGGGGCTGCGAAAGCAGGAAAAACCCCGCCCCCATCAGGGGAATAGGTACGCTATATCCCTCTTTGTCTTAACCCGAGAGCTGCCCTCTGACCCCTCCTCTCTCTCTCACTTTGTCCTCTCACTCTCCTCACATGGCCTTCCATGGAGACGCAGGTCTCTGCAGGTCTCTCCTGTAGTAGATACATTGTCCTAAGACTCCCACACACATGATGCTGGACAAGCTGGCCAGTTGTGATAGGGACTGTACTCTTTAGAGTCGGATTCTCTTTCTCTCCTCTCGACTGCAGCTTGAATATGAACTGGATCTACTTGAATAGATGCAATATCCTTCCTGGGAGATTAATTTACTACACTCAGTCTCACGCTTCTACGCCTGGGCAAAACTCTGCTACACGAACCAAATAGCCCAATACTGGTCTGTAGCCCCAATGGCACACCGACTCTCTAGGGATGATTCCCCTCTCTTCCTTGTGGCCACGCAACACTGCAGCCACCCCGTGATCAAATCTGCGCGAGGAACGAGGTAGCAATAAAACAGGAGACGTTGAGGAAGAGATTCTATCTCTGATCCGCATGACCTCCAAACTTGTAATGGGAATGAAGACGTTCCGGCAAAGGAGAGCCAGTCATCCATTCCTCGGATATAAGTACCAAAGTGCTCCAGGCAGGATCTCACTGCAGCCAGCGGGACTGAGGAGAGGAGGTCGGGCGCCGTGGGTTTCTGAGACTCTCGGGCCTTCCAAGATGCTATGTCCATTTCTTGCAACGTTGCTTCTGTCCTTTCTGATCATGTCTGTTGTTCTCGCTGACCAGGTTTGTTCAAGATGTGCCTTTTTGGAGAACCCAAATCCCTGCTATGATGACTGCCGGAAAGCAAAGAGAGGAAATGCAGATGACGTGGATATAACTTGTTTGTGTCTCTGCATAAGGAAACAAGAGCATACCTTCAAGATGACACTTAACCACATTCTCCCTGCATTTTCTAACAGCAGATTCCAGGAGAAAACAGCAAGAGTCCAGCAGCTCCCTAAAGACTAACAGAAGCTGTGGTAGGGTATGAACGTTCCTGAGTCATTGCTCAATGCTTCAGAGACTCATGAAAGCTCCTACCCTGCCACAAATTTTCTCATAGCCTTTAAAGTGCTGCTGGACTCTTTTTTCAACTGCTACAGACAGACTGAGACGGCGACCGATCTTGATCTGTCTCCGTGGAAAGCAGATTCTCGAAAATTCCCTTAGGAAACTCACTCAAATGGCCCAAAGCACAGTTGCCAATGTCGGGGAATCGGCCTGTAGCAGACAGAACTCAGCGAATAGACACAGAGTGGGTCCTTTGAACTAGTTTATTTGTGATTGTTCAGAGGAGTATCACGTCCCACCGTGATGGGGGAGGGAGGCTCACCAAATACAAGAACACAGGGTATATAAAGGCAAGGGGATCCCAGAGGGGTTCTTTGACTGCAGAAGCTGTAGCTCTTTTTTGCCACCACTAGGTGGCAAGCTATGATTATTTTTAGGCTGAGAGTGCTGTGACTTGCCTAAGATCACCCAGCTAGCTGCAAGTGGGGAAGTGGGGACGCCAACCCATTTCTGCAGATTAGAGTCTGCTGCTCTTAACCCCTTCACCAAACTGGCTCCTCAAGGTGATACACAGTATATGTGTGTGGGGGAAAAATACAAGGTTGGTATTGCACATTAAGTGGCTCAAAAAAGCATGCTGCGGCTGTAGATAATGCATGCCACTGGTGCATTGTTACAAAAAAAAAAATGATTTTGTATGTAGATGTTTGATGGTTCATCCATAATGATGAGTGCCTACCAACAAAGGGTGAAAATCCAGTTTTGAGAATCCCTCCATTCCATCAATTAGGTGCTTCCCATTCATGATTTTGCTACCCATTCTGAACACGGGGTCAGGCATTTCTGCCTCCCCCCTCCAAGAATAAAAGACTTCCATCTGCAAATGCCTCTGTTCAAGAAGTGTGGATCTTTGGTGTCGCACATGAGAATGAGGAGGAGCGTTTCTGTAGGTTAACTCCACATGTATGCTCTTTCATATTTTAAGGTATTTATATAATTTATTTACATGGAAAACCTGTACTCCACTGTAACATTTCCCAATATTTCTTGTGGTCTCTTTTCCCCTTTTTATTTTAGGTACTGGTTAACTAGGGTAGTAGAATATGGTTTGGGTAGCATTTCCTTGGAGTAGTTCTGGACACCTCGAAAGAGATATTATAGCAATGGAAAAGGAGCAGAAAAAGGCAACTAAAATGATGAAAGGGGTGGAACACCTTCCCTCTGAAGAAAGGTTCAAGAGGTTAGGGCTCTTTAGTTTGGAGAAACGAGAACTGAGTTGTGATATGATAGAGGTTTACACAATTAGGCATGGGATAGAGAAAGCAGATAAAGAAGTACTCCCTTTCTCACAATACAAGAACTCATGGGCATTCAGTTAAATTAATGAGCGGTAGGCTTAGAGCAGATCAAAGGAAGTTTGATGGCTTCAGGAAGTGGTGATGGGTACAAGCATAGGCAGCTTCAAGAAGGGATTGTATGAACATATGGAGCTATTAGTCTCAAGGTATAGATGGAAAACTCTGTCTGGGGCAGTGATGCTCTGTATTCTTGGTATGTGGGGGGACAACAGAGGGGTGCTTCTGGAGTTTTGGTCCTGCAGGTGGGCCACCTGATGGCCCCTGGTATTTTTGGCCACTATGTGACCAAGTGTTGGGCTGGATGGGCCATTGGCCTGGTCCAACATCGCTTCTCTTATATTCTTACGACAGAGATATTCAATAGACGGAAATTCAAACATACAACACAACTATTTATAGAGAACAAGGTGAGAGTTTATAGTTTCTACTGGTGCTTTGGCTGAATATAAATGACAGACTTCATAATACAGAACATTATGTAGATATTATCACATTATTCCCACTTTGCTCTGTTCCTTTCCATTTCTCAAGGTTCATAATCCATCTCTCCCCTTTCCCCACCACCACCACTACCCACTGTCTATCTTGGCAGTTCATTCCACACCTTCCCCCTCTGCTCTGTCAATCACAGGGGGTTCACTTGATTTGGAATACTGTGTACAGTTCTGGTTGCTGTATCTCCAAAAAGGCATTGCAGAGCTGGAAAAGTTTAGAGGAGGGCAACAAAAATGAGGAGGGGGTTGGAGCACCTTCCCTATGAGGAAAGGTTGAAGAGTCTGGGACTTTTTAGTTTAGAAAAGAGATGACTCCAAGAGGACATGATATATGTTTATAAAATGACTAGGAATAAGGCCCTTTCTGGAAATAGATACAATGAGCTCTAGAAAGAGGCTCTGGGTAGGTACCCCGGCCTTGGGCACTCAGCGTCAATTTGCTTTGGTGACCTCTACAGGGTATAATGACACAGAGTCCACCTTTTTCTCCAGGGGAACTGGTCTCTGCCATCTGAAGAGCAGTTGTAATTCTGGGTAATCTCCAGTCCTCACCTAGAGATTGACAATGGTTTCTCCAGGAGGAAATGGCTGGTTGGGAGGGTGGAGTCTATGGCAATGTACCTGTCTGAGTTCCCACCCCTCCTCAACCCCCCTGTCCAAGCTCCACCCCTTCAATCTCCAGGAATTTCCCAACCTGGAGGTGGCAACCCTATCTCCTTCCCAGCCAACCATCAATGTACCGTTATCTGCCCCTCTGACTTCAGCTTTCCATCTCCTTCCGCCTCTCTGCAGCTTCTACCTAGGAAAAGCACAGTCTTTCTCCACAGTGGGGAATTTCCCAACCTGGAGCTTGCAACCCTAGTCAGGACTGGCCCCACTGAGTTCCCCAAAAAGGCCAAAATGGGCCTGGAAAGGGCCTCTTACCTTTGCCCTTTTACTGACAGAACCAAGGTTGATTGCCTAGCAACAAGCCACTGAGGGGAAAGATAGCTCCACAGCAGGAGGAGAAGAGAATAGCTTGATGGCTGTTCCAAGAGGTGGTGGGCAATGATCACCACTGGTGGGAGGCCATCCACCACAGCGGGAGTCCAGGCAGCCCCATTTGCCTGTGAGGTATATTACACTGAGAGAAACTGATTTGCCCAGTCTCATCCAGCCAGACTCATAGCGACATTTCAAGTGCATTTAATCTTTGATGGTCTTCCCTTGGCATTTTCCTGCTGTTTTCTGCTATCATATGCTAGGGTTTACTGTTTTTTTCTGCTACTTGGTGAACAGGAGCAAGCAGCCAGGCCTAGTTAAGTCATGCCAGTCAGGTGTCATCAAGTCACCAAGGGGTGCTGCCAGGCCTACGGTAGCCAACCTCCAGGTGGAGCCTGAAGATTACCTGGTATCACAACTGAACTCCAGACAACAGATCTCTGACTCCCTGGAGAAAATAACTGCTTTGGAGGGTGGACTCTATGGCATTCTATTCCAGTGAGGCTTCTCCCCTCCCCAAACTCTGGCTTCTGTAGACTGCACCACAAAATCTCCAGGAATTTCCCAACCTGGAGCTTGCAACCCTAGTCAGGACTGGCCCCACTGAGTTCCCCACAAAGGACAAAGTAGGCCTGGAAAGGGGCTCCTGCCTTTGCCTTTTTACTGACAGAACCAAGGTTGGTTGCCTAGCAACAAGCCACTGAGGGGGAAGATAGCTCCACAGCAGGAGTAGAAGAGAATGGCTTGATGGCTGTTCCAAGGGGTGGTGGGCAATGATCACCACTGGCGGGAGGCCATCCACCACAGTGGGAGTCCAGGCAGCCCCGTTTGCCTGTGAGGTATATTACACTGAGAGAAACTGACTTGCCCAGTCTCATCCAGCCAGCCTCATAGCTGAGTGAGGGTTTTAACACGAGTTTCTCAAACTCTAGTCTAGTCTGTAGCCCAAACACCACACAGACTCATATAATCATAGAGTTAGAAGGTACCTCCAGGGTTATCTCCCCCTCCATACCTCAGTGACCGCTGTTCCACACCCAGAAGATGACTAACTCCAGGATCTCCAGTCAAAGAGAAAAATTGCTTCCTGACCCCAAAGTGACAATCAGCATTTCCCTGGGCGTGTAAGAAAGGGCCACAAGAACTAAGCATGGATGCAACCCTTCCTGCCCTCCCTCTCATGATCTGCCTAAATTCACAGGATCAGCATTGCTGTCAGATGGCCATACAGCCTCTGTTTGAAAACTTCCAAAGGAGGAGCGCCTACCACCTCCCGAGGAAGCCTGTTCCACCAAGGAACCATTCTGTCAGGAAGTTCTTCCTAATGTTTAGCCGAAAACTCTTCTGATTTAGTTTCAACCTGTTGGATCTGGTACGACCTTCTCGGGCAACAGAAAACAACTCCGTACCATCCACTAGATGACAGCCCTTCAAGAACTTGAAGATGGTTCTCATGAAATAATAAATAAAAAAATACCACCTCTCAGTCATCTCCTCTGCAGGCTAAACAGACCCATCTCCTTCAACCTTTCCTCCTAGGACTTGGTCTGCAGACCCCTCACCATCTTTGTTGCCCTCTTCTGGACTCATTCCAGCTTGTCTATATCCTTCTTAAGTTGTGGTGCCCAAAACTGAACACAATACTCTAGGTGACTCTCTAGGGATGATTCCCCTCCTCCTCTTTGTGGCCATGCAAGACTGCTGCAAACCCTCCATCAAATTTGTCACAAGGAACATGGTAGGAATAGACTTTGAGGAAGAGGTCCTACCTCTGTGCTACATTACCTCCAAACTTGTAAGGGAAATAAAAATGTTCTGAAAAAGGAGAGTATGTCGCTCCGTTACTCAGAGAGAGAAGAAGTACCACAGCAGTCTAGGCAGGGTCTCATGGCAGCCGGCAGCACTGAGGAGAGGAGGCCCGTCACCGTGCATTTCTGAGTCTCTCGAGTCCTCCAGGATGCACCGTCCATGTCTTGCCCTGTTGCTTCCATATTTTTCTGATCTCGTCTCTCTCCGTAGATGATGATGATAGTAATGTTTGTTCTCAATGTCAGGTTGAAGTTGAGCCAGAGCCGTGCTTCATCCAGAACTGTCCGCGGGGAGGAAAGAGAGCAGCCGTTGATGCGGTGGGTCCCACGTGTGTGCATGGGTGTGTGTGTGAGCTTATAAAAATACAAATCTGAATTTTAGAATCCCTCCACTCCATCTATTACGTGGCTCCATACAACTTCCCATTCATTGATTTTTGCTGCCCCTTTTGAACAGGGGGTCAGTCAGTTGTGACCGCCCCCCTTCCAGAACACTACTGATTTCCACATGCCTCTGTTAAGAAAGTGCGGATCTCTGGTGTTGTGCAGGTGAATGTAAAGGAGCGTATCTCTGTGTTACCTCCATTTTTATAGTCTGTTTTGGTCTGAAACTGTAAAAAACAATCTTAAGGTGCTCATTTTAAATAATGTCCTGCTTCAGTCTTTAATGCTGGGTCTAAATGAACAAATTTTATGGTGTCTTACATGTTTATTAATTTTTGTCTTGTAACCTGCCCAGGGCAGGTTTCCTGGAGAGATAGGATAGACATTTTGTAAATAAATAAATAAATATAACATTTGGTTTTGAGTCCCTATCACCAGAGAAAGAGTCGAGAACTTGCCTTTCCACCGAGCCCCCCAACCACAGAGTTTCTAGCGATTCCTAGAGCCACTCGTCGTCATTTTTGGGTTTCCCTTGGAAGTGACATCATAGTGTGCGCAACGCTGGGGTTTTAAAAGGGACACTGGGCAACAAGTGGGAGACCTGGCAAGCAACCCTAGACCCTTCCTTTTTAGCTGAGCTGAGGGGCTGATTTCATTCTGCTCTGCTTCTGTTCTAGGAGGAGGCTTGGAATGCCCCACCGGGATATCCAGGGTAGCTTTTACCTTTGCCTTCCCCTGGCTGTTTCCTCACACTGGGTAAGTGTCCAGAAACCAAGTCTGTGAATGTCCACCCAGCCAAAGCCTTATGCACCATCTCCACTCACATCTCTGCTTCCTCTCAGGCATCGGAAATCCAAAAACAACATCCGTGACAAAAAATAACGAAGAGTCAATAAAGATATGTTTGCAAAATCATTTACTGTAGTAATTCTGTAGAAAATTCTCTTCTATTATCGCTCACATGCAACGAATGCTGTGCAATGTAAACAATTCGTTTCACAGTAATTGCTTTATCTGAGCCATGTAGCAATCACAATTCTCATCACCTTCTACTTATCAGCTCTTGAAGGAAACATTCCATGTTGACTCTCTAATAACAGAACCCCAGGTCTTCCTCTCAGGCATCAGCAGAGGGAACTGCCTTATATCTAGCCAGACAAGTGGTCCATCAAGCCAAGTAGGTCTTTCTCTGACCCACACCCTCCCTTGTAAAACCTACTCTCTGACAGTAAAGTAGGAGGCCGTCAGTTTTCCTCTCCTACAACTACGCTAATGACTGGACTTCTTTTGAATCTGCATCTAGCATTTGCTCGGCTGTCTTACCAAACCCACACTGGAACAGGAATTCCCATCTACATTGCATGCCACTTTCACTTTGATTGATTGTCGAATTTTATGGCAGCATCCAGACTGCATGCGGCTTTCACTTCGTTTGATCTCTGGTTTTATGGTGGCTTTCTGCATAGATTTATGGCCATTTTATGGCCATTCAGGGGTGACTCTGCAGTCAGTACAGCGTTGGCCTGGGGTATTTGGCCCAATCTGCATCTAGCATTTTCTCCATTGTACCAGACCCACACTGGAATAGAAAAAGATGCGGCTGAAAACCACATTCAAATATCTTTTCCTCTTCCAGTGTGGGTTTGGTACAACAACGGAGCAAATGCTAGATGTCTCTGTGTGATTGTTTCAGCGACTCCACCTCTTTCTTTAGTTTGCAGAAATGCCAGCAACATTCATGAATAAAAGCTGGGAACAAAAGTTTAGTCAGGAGTCAACACATTTTGGTGGGCTTATAAGAGCACCACAAAGGTTCAAATGTGTGAATTTTGAATAAAAGTTACTTGTTTTCACTGCATCGGTTATAATTTTATTGTATAACTTTGTGTTTCTTTCATGGGTGCGCTAAAAGTGTGCCAACTCCCGGTTGGCAGATTCCTGGTGCTTTGGGGGTGTAGATGGGAAGGGGGGTTGGGGAGGGGAGCGGAGCGGAGCGGAGGGATGTCAGTTGCCATCTTCTCCAGGGGAACTGATCTCTATAATCTGGAGACCTGTTGTAATGCTGGGAGATCTCCAGGCCCCACCTGGAGATAGGCAACCCTGCCTGAACATGAAGTCAGTGACTTATCACCCATTATTGTCACAGTCTCATACTAAATGTGTGACTTTTTACCTCACCCTTCCTTCAGAATAAGTCAGAATATGTAGGTAGGCAAATCACTCTTTTCTCTTTTCCTTTAACTCTCTATGACCCTCTACGGGTCACCTCCTTGTGCTTTCCCTTAAATGTTTACCTCAGGTGGGCTCTGGACACACAGAAACTCACTTTTTCCACACACACAGCTACAGGCTGTTCTCTACTTTCACCCAACCTTTTACCTCAAGAATATCATTCATGTGAAGGAATTATCAAACAGAACTTTGCCTATCACTGGGTTAGGTACTGGCAATATCTTGGTGTAAAAATTCCACTGAGGTTAGATGACTTACTAAGATTAAATTATCTAGAAACAGGCAAACTAGTCTCTGATACACTGTGGAACACTCGTTGCTTATCTTTATTAGAATGGATAGCCATAGTTAAAAGTTTCTTATTCCCCAAATTATTATTTTGTGTGAGGATACTACCTGTCTTCATCCCAGCTATACTCCCAGATAAAATTATAGAAAGTTGGCAAAAGGAATTCAGTAAGTTTATTTGGCAAGGTACCAAGAATAAATCTTCACACAGCCAAATGGCCATTTAAACAGGGTGGACTGGCAGTACCCGACCTAGAAGCATACTGTCAGACTGTAATTCTAGCAAACTTTGTAAAATACTACAATAACTCCTTTTTGGCAGATTGGAAACCTACTGAAGATTACTAACTGTAGCCCCGCAATCCTTTCAAGAAGCGTTATGGTCCAACCAAGTCAATAAACACTCTAATCCAAATAAAAATTCCTTCCTAGATGTTATGTTCCAAGTTTGGCATAAAAATCATACTGTACTATCTCCACCCATGTCACTAATTACTGGCTTTGTAGGACAACTTTGGTTCCCACCAGGACTCAGCATGACTTCTTATGGTGTCTGGCGGAGGGCTCATCTTACCAGGTTCTTTGATGTCACCTTACATGGCTCCCTCCATGAAAATGCAAAACAGGAAGATCACTCAATCACTCTCCCCTGGTATGAATATCTTCAACCTAGTAGCCTCATTACCTCCCTACACCATCCACGCTCCTTATGTACATCTTTAACAGAATTTGAAGAATTATTAGTTAACAAACAACTCTCGATTAAAGGTCTTACCTCTAAGATTTATAGGATTCTGATGGAATCAAACAATTCTAGGATGCTATTCTATCAAAAGGCCTGGCACTTAGACCCTCGAAAGGAACTGTTGGACCTACAGTGGGCTCAGATTTGGAGCTCACCAGTTTTCACCTCTAGATGCTTTAATATATAACTTCTACATTTTTAAGGTTGTATCAAGGTGGTACTTAACCCCAGTCACTCTCTCACATGTCACCTCATCTACATCACCAGCTTGTTGGAAGCTGTATGGAGAGAGAGGTACCTTTATTCATAGCTGGTGGGAATGCCCAAAAGTACATCGGTTTTGGACCCAGATATTAGAGCAAATCAAAGAATACATGAGATATGATATTCCCAAAACCCCAGAAGCAGTCATCTTCAATCTGTGGGAGAGTAAAACAGCAGCTAAAGCTCATAGAGGACTTGTCGTGGCAAAGCTCTTATAGCTTCATGTTGGGGGGGGGGGATCCTTCCCTACATACAACAATGGCGTACAAATGGCGTACAAAACTTTGGGAGTATTGCATGTTAAATAAGATTTCAGCTAACATACTTAGCCACAAAAATAGTACAAATCAAACAGATTTAATAGAGAAATGGTACCCATTATTAAGCAATTTCTGGATTGACTTACATGATTTTATATTGACATTTTAGAATAGCTAGCTCCGCTTTTCTCTGTCCACTTCCTCCACCTCCTAATTACCTTGTTTTGTGTATTATATATTGTTATGACCCCAGCAGGTCGCTGCCTTCCGCTGCCACTACCCTGGACTTACGGTCCCTTGAGAAGGCCCAAGGTACCCTCTCAAACCCATCCAAAATGCACCTTTTCAAGCCGAGAACCTTAGGCGTGATGACCAGGCAGAGAACTTTTAAACAAATGGTTTATTTATACAGTAATGGGGCACTGAAAACAAGACAAGGTGCTTCAAAAGGTATAACAGTGTTGAAAGGCAAAAAGAACACAAAGCTAACGCAGCTACCTATTACTCCTTAACTGTTACTACTTAAGGCCTACCTTCTTACCAGGCCTCCTGCCTAACAGTCACGCTGAGCCCAGTGAGGGATCCTCCTTTCCTCTCAGACCAGCCTTTCCCCCTCAGTGACTCTGTGAGAGCGAAAACCGCAGAAGAGCCAAGGAACCATTTCCTCACAGCCCTCTATAGACCAGGCTTAACTTACTCTCCCAAGTGAGGGACCTTTCTCTCAGACCAGTCTCCTCAGACCGCAGAGAAAAAGAACGTCAGTTAAACTGGAACCAAGTATAAGAACACATCACCTCAGAAACTTCTAGTATCCCCATTGGTCGCAGCTGGCTCTAGGCACTGTGGGAATTGTAGGCAGCTTGCTTTCTACTACCACACAGGCCTCTCCTGGGCCCTAGGCCTCAGGCTTTTCTCCCAGTCATGTACAGATCTCCAGAGGCCTACACAGAATCTCTACACTCTGATTGGCTATAACCCTCTCTAAGCATTATGGGGATTGAAGGCTGTCTTGCTTTCCACTGCCAGACAGGCCCCTCCTAGAGCTTAGGCATCTAGGCCCTGCCTCCATCCTGCACAGATCATCACACACACACACACACACACACACACACACACACACACACATATGTTTAATATATTATATAGAGCAATATATATTGTATTGTACTCCTATTAATATTGTGTATTTTTCCTAAAGAATATCCACCATATATTTATAAGGTTTTACATATCGTAATCTCTGATCAAACTGTATATATCTATGTTACTGTATGTTACTGTATATAACTATGAGGGGTGACATGATCGAGGTTTATACGATTATGCCTGGGATAGAGCAGTTAGAGAAAGAGGTACTTTTCTCCCTTTCTCACAATACAAGAACCCGTGGGCACTCCATGAAATTGCTGAGTGGTCGGGCTAGAATGCAAAAAAGGAAGTCCTTCTTCACCCAAAGAGTGATTAACACATGGAATTCACTGCCACAGGAAGTGGTGGGGCCAAAGGCATGGACGGCTTCAAGAGGGAATTAGATAAGCGTATGGAGCAGAGGTCCATCAGTGGCTCTTAGCCACAAGGTATAGATAGGGGCTCTGGGGAAAGTGATACTCTGTCTTCTTGGTGCTTGAGGGGGGGAGGCAACAGTGGGAGGGCTCCTAGTGTCCTGGCCTCACTGCTGGACCTCCTGATGGCACCTGGTATTTCTGGCCACTGTGTGACCCAGAGTGTTGGACTGGATGGGCTGTTGGCCTGATCCAACATTGGTTTCTCTTACGTTCTTATGTTCTTACTCTTGTTTATAATCTGTTAACCTAGAGTCTTCTATTTTAATAAAGTATATATATATATATTAAAAATCTACCAATTGGGGTTAGTATCTCACTGCTTAGACACCACTCTTCTGTCACCCCATTTCGCAGACACTATCATCTGCCACAGCCTCTATCAGACAGGTTCAGGAATGCAGGTAGCTCAGGCGATCACAGTTAGCTACTTGTCTGGTCTCTTTTTACTATACAGAGAGCCCGGACCTTTTTGAACATCAGATCCCCCCTCCTCTCTCTCTCTCTCTCTCTCATTTCCAGAGACACAACCAGACAGGGCAGACCAGTCTCCTTATCAGCCATCCCTCATGTAGACATTTCACAGACCTTTTGGGGTTGGGACCCAAATACTACTTCACATTTCACAGACCTTTTGGGGTTGGGACCCAAATACTACTTCAGTATTATATTTTACTAGCAGTAAAGCCCGTTGTGGAAATAAATACAACGAGATCTAGAAAGAGGCTCTGGGGGAGTGCTCTGGCTTTGGGCAAACAGTGTCATTTTGCTGTGTTGACCTCAGCAGGGTATAATGACAGAGTCCACTGTTTTCTCCAGAGGAACTGATCTCTGCCCCCTGAAGAGCAGTTGTAATTTTGAGTGATCTGTAG
>NW_015172161.1:17108-31659 GCF_001447785.1 Gekko japonicus | reverse complement strand
CCCCCCCCACCCACTCCCAACAGGCACTGAGGGGAATGTAGGGTTGCCAGCTCTAAGGAGGGAAATACCTGGAGTTTTGGGGGGTGGATTCTGTAGAGGGCAGCATTGGGCGGGGGGCGGGCGGAAGGACTCAGCAGGTATAATGTCATAGGGTCTACCCTCCTAAAGCAGTCATTTTCTCTAGGGGAACTGATCTCTGTCATCTGGAGATCAATTGTAGCAGTGGGCGATCTCCAGGTCCCACCTGGAGATTGGCAACCCTAGGGGAAAGTCAGCTGCACAGCAGGGGGTTGAAGAGAATGGTTTGATGGGTGCTGGGCCAAGATTGGCAACAATAGTTCCCCAGGAGCAAATAGCTGGGTTGGAGGGTGGAGTCTATGGCACTGTAACCTGTCTGAGGTCCCCCTCTCCGGCCTCCACTCCTCAAATCTCTAGGAATTTCCATACCTAAAGCTGGCAACTTTATTTCCGCCCCTCTCAGTAGCCTCTTATTTTGCCTTAAATTGGTTTTGATGTCAGCATCAATGAGGTATGTTAAGGTTGAAAGTGTGTGAATGGTCCATAAGCCCCCAGGCAGCTTTTAAAACATGATATTGGGACCTACACACCACCAGACATTCCAACTGCTTTTTTTGGGGGGGGGGGGGTATGCGGTGGAGGGGGGTGAGTTTGAGGTGTGGAATGCAGTGAAGTCCAATCAGCTTCCATATGCAAAAGACCTTGAAGGTTCCATATGCAACTGACATTCCAACTGCCTTGCGGGGAGGGGGGTGAGTTTGAGGTGTGGAATGCAGTGAAGTCCAATCAGCTTCCATATGCAAAAGACCTTGAAACGCTGGGCGGGACTGCACAAAGCAGCCAGTCAACCCAGCCAGCGTCTTCTGACTGACAGTTGAAGCGTCCATACACTAAAGGAGTGCATTTTAGAACTTTGGCACCCACTATTCAATTATATATAAGGAGAGATGAGCATGGAGAGATTCAGGGTCTGACGTTAGTATCATCCGCCGCCACTTGCTAATGTCAAGGGTGGGAGGACCTACTTTCCCAGTGCCTGTTGCTAGAATTCATACCCAATTGAAAGGCTTGGGTGGTCTTTGTGAGGTAGGGGGCTTGATGAAATCCCTGCCCCCATGATGCTGATATGGAAGCAGTGTTTAAGACCCAACTATACAGGTTTGTGAAGTGTCTGAGGGGGACTGGGGATGCCCTGCCTGGTATTGTTTCTGCAAATGAGAAAGGGGACCTCAGGTCAGGGCTCTCTGTATAGGAAAAAGAGACAAGACAGGTGGCTAACTGTGACTGTATGAGCCACATCCTAGAGAGGTGTGACATAACTTCCTGGTTTTCCCCCGGAAGTGATGTCATGACTCCCAAGGTCACTCTCATTGCTTCAGTACCTCCGCCCCACAGGCTCCTGCCAGTTGCCAGGCCAAGCCTGTCTACTCTACTAAACCAAGGAGACAGCAGCCTGCCAAAGCCTGGGAGAGGATGCCAAGGAGGGGCCCTCTTTATGACCCCAGCTGGACCACCATTCCTCACAGCTACAAGGGCAGCCACACAGTCACCGAGAACCAGGGCTATTTTTGGGCAGGAACGCACAGGAATGGAGTTCCGGCTGGCTCCCAAGTTGGCCACGCCCAGCAGGAACTCATTAGCAAAATAGGCCACACCCAACAGCAGAAACTCATTTGCAGGCTTAGTGCAGCTAGGGCCAGGTCCTTTTCAGTGGCGGCTCCTACCTGGTGGAATGAGCTCCCGGAGGAGATCAGGGCCCTGCGGGACCTCTTACAGTTCCGCAGGGCCTGTAAGATGGAGCTCTTCCACCAGGCTTTTGAGTAGGAGCTGCCACTACCACTATCACTACTACTACAACTACCACTACCATTACCACCATTGGTAGATCGGTGGGGCGGCCCCAGGAAGAACAACCATGACATTGCTGTGGTCATTACCGCTGTGTGGGGCCGAGTAACAACTATGGGTTTTAATCCCCTTATTGTTATGTAAGATTCGGGGGAGTCCATCTTGTAAATGTGATTCCATCTGGTTAGATTTTCATTGTAACCACTGAGCACTTTCATGTTGATTGTTTTATCCTGTTTTTATGCTGTTTTATGTGCGGGCACATGGTGCCCTATTGTAAGCCGCCCTGAGCCCGCTCGCAGGGAGGGCGGGGTAGAAATGCGATAGATAAATAAATAAATAATACACCGTTTCTTCACTAGTGTGTATCCTCTCAACATGCGAGCCTCTCCTCTTTCCTCCTCATTCCTGTTTTACTCTGTCTGTCCTTCCTATCTACCATACATCTTCATCTTCCCACGGTAGCTGTTAGACTGCGCTAACAAAGGACTCGTAGAGTGATTTCAGCAAGTGATTCAGCTTTAATGGAAATACGAACAAGCACTCAAACGCATTCAGAAACCAGAACAGTAAAACATTGGAGCCGGGCTCCTTTTAAACATGCCGGGCTAATATAGCCACGCCTATTATATACATAACAACCAATCAGATTGTAAGGATAAGGGCAAATCAGAGTCCTTCCCGCTCAGTGAATATACTCTCTGTGATTGGTCGCTGTTCCGATGCGACCAATAGTTTTTGAGTACAGTCGGAGCCTAGGCTGGCTCGAAACTTAACATGGGAGGTGGATTAGGCGATTCATGTTATGCTGTAAGTACATAACAGTAGCCTTTGTGTGTGTGTGTGTGTGTGTGTGTGTGTGTGTGTGTGTGTGTGTGTTAAGTGCCGTCAGCGGCCCTATGAATTACTGTCCTCCAAAATGTCCTCCCATTAACAGCCTTGCTGAGGTCCTGCAAACTGAGGGGCTTTCTGGCTTCCTTGACTGAGTCAATCCTTACGGCTCACAAAGCAGATCTGCCCAAGATTACGCTCCGAGCCTTCAAGGGGATTCTCCGCTCTGCTAACTGGAACGGCCCCATAGTCCCCCAGTGTACTTTTTAATACAGATATTGCTGAATTTAATAGGGACACTCTGCCATGCTTCTCACTGTGTGTGCCAGTCGATGGGGTGTATCAGATCACGAATTCCATCTTCATCAAAACACAGGATTTTTTTAAAAAAGATTTTATTAGTTTTTAAGGCTAGAAGAGCAAGACAACACTACAGACCGGAAAAAAAATACAAACATAAAACACATAAGGAGCATATACCCATTATAGACTGTTTAAATTTATACGTGAATAGCATCAATCTAGTATACACCTTAGCCAGTATAAGCATTGGCATATAGAGCATTTACTTTCACAGTTTCTTTGATAGTTTACCAAGATATTCCTCAATCCAACTATAGAATCGTGAACAGTTCTTTTCAAAAATTTCTTCTTTTCTTTCTTGCAATTGTAAGGTTGATTTGTTCATTTCCGCTGTTTCCAGTAGCTTGTAGATTATTTCTTCTTTTGTTAGAACTTCTTTTTTCTTCAAAACACATAAATTTGATTGTTAGCTGGAAGGTGGACCTTCCTTCCTTCCTTCCTTCCTTCCTTCCTTCCTTCCTTCCTTCCTTCCTTCCTTCCTTGCTGGAAGGTGGGCCTTCCTTCCTTCCTTCCTTCCTTCCTTCCTTCCTTCCTTCCTTCCTTCTTGATTTCTCTGGATTTTGTCGGAGGTCATCAGGGTGCTATTTTGAAGCTTGGGTAGAAACTGGTCTAATATGACAAGCTGGTTTTATCAACATTAACAGGATCAGAAGGGATTCACAGCAGAACATTACCGGATATTGACTGCATTGGAACCTGGAAGTCTGCCATATAGACCTAGATGTGAAAAGGAGCTTTTAAGGGATGCTTCTGAAGACTGGGTTGCCAGGACCCCACTGGCAGGGGATGGAGGAACGGGGTTGCCAGATCCGGTTGGGAGACTTCTAGAGATCTGGGGGGGGTGGAGCCTGGGGAGGACAGAGCCCACAGTGGGGTACAATACCACAGAGTCCATCCTCCAAAGTAGCCATTTGTTCCAGGGGAACAGAAGTCTGCAGGCTGGAGATGAGCTGCAGGGGATCCCCAGGTCCCAACTTGAGGCTGGCATCCCTATCTGAAGGTTTGCCGTCAAGTCGCTTCCAACTCATGGCAACCCTATGAATTTTCTCCAAAGTGTCCTGTCGTTAGCAACCATTGTTCGGTCTTGCTGTGCCTTCTCTTATTGAGTCAATCCATCTCCTGTTGGGTCTTCTGAGAGCCAGTCCGGTGTAGTGGTTTGGAGCGCGGACTCTAGTCTGGGAGATCCGGGTTTGATTCCCCACTCCTCCACATGCAGCTGCTGGTGTGACCTTGGGTCAGTCATAAATTCTTTCAGAGCTATTTGAGGGCCAGTTTAGTGTAGTGGTTAAGTGTGCGGATTCTAATTTGGGAGAACCAGGTTTGGTTCCCCACTCCTCCACGTGCACCTGCTGGATGACCTTGGGCAAGCCACAGTTCTGGCAAAGCCGTTCTTGCAAAAGAGCACTTTCTGTCAAGAGCGCCCTCAGCCCCACCTCCCTCACAGGGTGTCTGTTGTGGGGAGGGGAAGGGACAGGAGTTTGTAAGCCGCTCTGAGACTCCTTTGGGTAGTGAAGGGCGGGGTATAAATCCAATCTCTTCTTCTTCTTCTTTTACCTCACAGGGTGTCTGTGGTGGGGAGGGGAAGGGAAAGGAGTTTGGAAGCCGCTCTGAGAATCCTTCGGGTAGTGACGGGCGGGGTATACATCCAATCTCTTCTTCTTCTTCTTCTTTTACCTCACAGGGTGCCTGTTGTGGGGAGGGGAAGGGAAAGGAGGTTGTAAGCCGCTCTGAGACTCCTTCGGGTAGTGAAGGGCGGGGTATTCCTGCTGCCTTCAGCTCTTCCCAGCATGATTGTTTTTTTCCCTGTGACTATGGTCTTCCCATAATGTCATGAAAGTATGATAGCCTCAGTTTTTTTCATTTTATCTTCTTGGGAGAGTTCAGGTTCTATTTGACCGAGAACCCACTGATTTCTCCTATCTTGAAAATCCTACAGCAGGGGTGTCAAACATGTGGCCCGGGGCCGGATCAGGACCCCGGAGGGCTTCTCTCAGGCCCGCAGTGGAACTGGCTATCTTCTGCTTCTCCTTCCAGTTCTGCTGCTGCTGAGTCATCGTAGGTTTGCAGCTTACAGATACACACCTGAACACCATACTCAAGACTGCAACGGCACAGACATTTTGATGCAGTGATTCAGAACAAGAGGTTTCAGTTATCAGACACTGTTAAATAAACAAAATATTGCAAGAGTGCTGATGCTTTAAGCATGTTTTTATTTTAAGTTAAAAAAACACACAAAACCTTTGTGTTTGTGTCCTTTATTCCATTTATATCTCCGCTCCCTGGCATTACATTTTATGACACACACACGGCCCGGCCCAACATTGATGTCAGATCCGGCCCTCACCACAGATAAGTTCGACACCCCTGCCCTACAGGGTTAGCTGTGACTTGATGGCACCTTCCTCCATCACGACTCGTCAGTAAGAGTCGCTAGCCTTGACGGTAGCCTGATCTTTTCAATTTTCTTATTCCCATTTCATTCAGTTATTTACATTCTCTCTCCCTCTCCCCCCCTTCCCCTTCCCCTTCTCTCCGGAATATTTCCATTTTTGTGTATGGGTGCCTGGGCCTAGAAGTCACGGTGACCTCCGGTGACTCCTACTGGGGCATAGAGGATGTTCAGTGAAGTGGCTTGATAGCCTGCCTCTGCCTCCTGGCCTTGGTATTCCTCGGAGGTCTCCCGTCCAAATACTTGCCCGAGTTGGCCCTGCTTAGCTTCCGAGATCTGACGAGATCAAGCTGGCCTGGGCTATCCAGCTCAGGGCTATTTATTGACATTCTTCATAGTCTTCCTTTTCCCATGAGACTCTAGCCGGATTACACAGAGTGAGTCAAGACAAGCGGCAGGATGGGGCATGGAGTAAACAGTGCGATAGGATTGGGGTTGTACAACCAACCAGAAGGCTAAAGACAGAACTGAGCCAAAGCAGAAGGATTAACTGGACCCGTTAAAGGATGCAAAATGAACAGAAGAACATGGGAGAAGTCCATGTTGGATCAGGCCAATGGCCCATCCAATCCAACACTCAGGGTCACACAGTGGCCAGAAATACCAGTGCCATCAGGAGGTCCAGCAGTGGGGCCAGGACACCAGACGCCCTCCCACTGTTGACCCCCCCCCAGCACCAAGGATACAGAGCCTCAGACCGAGAGTTCTTGTCTATACCTTGTGGCTAATAGCCACTGGTGGACCTCTGCTCCAGATGTTTATCCAATCCCCTCTTGAAGCCATCCATGCTTGTAGCTGCCACCACCTCCTGTGGCAGTGAACTCCACGTGTTAATCACTCTCTGGGTGAAGAAGAGCTTCCTTTTATCCGTTCTAACCCGACCACTCAGCAATCTCATGGAGTGTGAGAAAGGGAGAAGAGTGCCTCTTTCTCGACCTGCTCTATCCCATGCATAATCTCGTAAACCTCGATCATGTCACCCCTCAGCCGTCGTTTCTCCAAGCTAAAGAGCCCCAAGCGCTTCAACCTTGCTTCATAGGGAAAGTGTTCCAAGCCTTTTATCATGCCATAGCAGGCTGCTAGTTTCAGGACGGTAAACACGGTACTATAGACCAGAGTCCCTAGTAATCTTGGAAACTAAGCAGGATCAGCTCTAGTTAGCATTTGGATGGGGGACCCCCAAGGAAGCCCAGGGCTGCTCCACAGAGGAAGGCCATGGCAAAACCAACTTTGTTTCTCTCTTGCCTTGAAAACTCTGCAGGGTTGCTATAAGTCGGCTGTGACTTTGCAGCCTTTCCCACCACCACTGAGAATTGCTAAGATCAAAAAGAGACCTCCTATTTGCTGGAGATGTAGAAAACAGGTGGGACCTCTGTTGGTTGGTTTGTTTGGCCATACCTGGCGGCAATGCTCCATTGTAAAAAAATAAATAAATCTGGATGGATAGACTTTGAGGAAGAGATCCTATCTCTGATCCACACGACGGCCAAACTTGTAATGGAAATGCAGACGTTCTGGCAAAGGAGAGCCAGTCATCCATTCCTCGGAGGGATATAAGTACCGAGGTGATTGAGCAGGATCTCACTGCAGCCGGCAGGACTGAGGAGAGGAGGTCGGGCGCAGTGCGTTTCTGAGACTCTCGGACCTTCCGAGATGCTGCGTCCATTTCTTGCAACGTTACTTCTGTCCTTCCTGATCATGTCTGCCGTTTCCCGGGAATGGATTTGTCAAAATTGTGAGAGGTACCAGACCTTAGAGCAAGTAGCGGCCTGTAAGGCGGACTGCCAGAAAGCAAAGAGAGACGACGGAGATGCAGTGGGTATAACTTGTTTGTGTGCCTGGGTGTGTGTGTGTCCGCATAAGGAAACAAGAGCATTCCTTCAAGAAGAAACTTAACCACATTCCCCCCACATTTTCTAACAGCAGATTCCCCCAGCAGAAAAGAGCAAGAGTCCAGCAGCACCCGGAAGACTAACAAAATAAATGATCTGAAGAACTGTGCAGTGACTCATGCAAGCTCCTATCCGGCCACAGATTCTGTTACAGCCTTTAATGGGCTCATGGGCTCTTGCTCTGTTCTGCTCCAATGTTCCCTCTAAGCTGAGTTGGTGTGAGCTAGCTCACAGTCTTTTAGCCTCTGGCTCACACGTTTTTGTCTTCGCTCGGGAAGGATGGCTCCAGAGCAAACTAATTTAGGCAGTGGCCAAATTGCTTGCTCACAACTTTAATGCCAGTAGCTCATAGAGTAGAATTTTGGCTCACAAGACTCCACAGATTAGAGGGAGTATTGCATCAGTGCTTAGTTCTTGTGGCCCATTCCCACATGCTCAGGGAAATGCTGATCGCCACTTTGGGGACAGGCAGCCATTTTTCTCCAGGCCAGTTTGACGGGAGATCCGGGAGGTTTTTTGTCATCTTCTGGGCGTGGAACAGCAGTCAGTACAGGTGTGCAGGGGGAGGTATTTGTGAATTTCCTGCCTTGTGCAGGGGGTTGGACTAGATGACCCTGGAGGTCCCTTCCAACTCTATGAGTCTATGATTCTATGACTAAGACGGCAACCTATCTTGATCTATCTCCGTGGAAAGCATATTCTGACAAATTCCCTTAGGAAACTAACTCAAATGGCCCAGAGCAAAGCTGCCAATGCCAGGGAATCGGCCTACAGCAGACAGAGCTCAGCGAATAGACGGAGAGTGAGTCCTTCGAACTAGTTTCTTTGTGACCACTCACAGGAGCGTCTCATCCCACCGTGATGAGGGAGGGAGGCTCACCAAAAACAAGAGCACAGGATATATAAACGCAAGGGTGAATAAATTAAATTAAATTATCATTTGGCACTGTGTGTGAAATAGACAGGAGATCCCAGAGGGACTGTTTGGTTGATGAAGCTGTAGCTCTTTTTTGGCACCACTAGGTGGCGAGCTATGCTTAGTTTGGGGCCGAGAGTGCTGTGACTTGCCTAAGGTCAGCCAGCTAGCTTCAAGTGGGGAAGTGGGGAATCAAGCCCAGTTCTCCAGATTAGAGTTTCACTGCTCTTAACCACTACACCAAACTGGCTCCCCAAAGCAAGGGTGATACACAGTGTGTGTGTGTGTGGGGGGGGATACAAGGTTGTTATTGCACATGTCTAAGTTGTTCAAGGAGCTGCGATGGCTCAAGTGGTTAAGACGCTGAACTGCAGGCTGTGGAAGGTCAGTAGTTCAGTGGTTCAAGACCCGGGTGCCGCAAGACAGGGTGAGCTCCTGTCTCTAGTTCCAGCTCCTGCCAACCTAGCAGTTCGAAAGCAAGACATTGCAAGTAGATAAATAGAGACCACTTCGGTGGGAAGGTAACAGCGTTCCGTGCGCCTTGGTGTGTAGTCATGCCGGCCACATGACCACGGAAACGTCTTCGGACAGCGCTGGCTCTTCGGCTTTGAAACGGAGACGAGCACCGCAACCCTAGAGTCGGACTCGACTGGCTTTCGAGCAAGGGAACCTTTACCTTTACCTAAGTTGTTCAAAACAAATGTTGCAGCTCTAGATAATGCATGCCAGTGATGCATTGTTGGGGGGGGGGGAGGACTTTAAAAAGCAACAACTCGTAACTAGAAACGTCTGCCAGTCTCCTAATAAGTAGAAAAGAGCAAGAGTCTGGGAGCACCTTAAAGACTAACAAAATTTGTGGCAGGGTCAGCGCTTTTGGGAGTCACTTCTCACTCTCTGAAGAACTGAGCAGTGTCTCACGAATGCTCCAACTATGCCACCAATGTTGTCAGTCTTTGAGCTGCTGCTGGACTCTTGCTTTTGTTGACCGCTACAGACAGACTCACACGGATACCCATCTTGATCTATTTCCTGATAAGCTTATTGCTGAGTCTTATGATCCGGAAAGCACTCTAAGCTCCCCCACAAGCCGCCATCTAGTGGTGAAGACTTGAATTGACCAGATTGGAAGAATTTCTTGAACAAGCATCACTCCAAGCATAAAGAAAGACGGTGTGAGACTGCTTTAAAAATGAAGATGCAGACATGACCTTCGTCACTAGATGGCGCTATGGGGAGGACTTAGAGAGCTTTGTAACCAGATCCAGTTAAACTGATGATGAAGAAGAAGAGATTGGATTTATACCCCGCCCTTCACTACCCAGAGAAGTCTCAGAACGGCTTGCAAACTCCTTTCCCTTCCCCTCCCCACAACAGACACCCTGTGAGGTAGAAGAAGAAGAAGAAGAAGAGATAGGATTTATACCCCGCCCTTCACTACCCAAGGGAGTCTCAAAGCGGCTTCCAATCTCCCTTCCCTTCCCCTCCCCACAACAGTCACCCTGTGAGGTAGAAGAAGGAGAAGAAGAGATTGGATTTATACCCCGCCCTTCACTACCCAAAGGGTTCTCAGAGTGGCTTACAAACTCCTTTCCCTTCCCCGCCCCACAACAGACACCCTGTGAGGTAGGTGGGGCTGAGAGAGTTCTGACAGAAACTGCTCTTTTTCAAGAACAGCTGTGAGAGAACTTGTGACTGAAGAAGATGAGGTTGGATTTATACCCCGCCCTTCACTACCCAAAGGTGTTTCAGAACGGCTGACAAACTCCTTTCCCTTCCCCTCCCCACAACAGACCCCCCTCTGAGGTAGAAGAAGAAGAATAAGAGATTGGATTGATACCCTGCCCTTCACTACCCAAAGGAGTCTCAGAGCGGCTCACAAACTCCTTCCCCTTCCCCTCCCCACAACAGACCCCCTGTGAGGTAAAAGAAGAAGAAGAAGAAATTGGATTGATACCCTGCCCTTCACTACCCAAAGGAGTCTCAGAGCGGCTTACAAACTCCTTTCCCTTCCCCTCCCCACAACAGACCCCCTGTGAGGTAAAAGAAGAAGAAGAAGAGATTGGATTGATACCCTGCCCTTCACTACCCAAAGGTGTCTCCGAGCGGCTTACAAACTCCTTTCCCTTCCCCTCCCCACAACAGACACCCTGTGAGGTGGGTGGGGCTGAGAAAGCTCTTGACAGAAACTGCTCTTTTTCAAGAACAGCTCTGATCAGAACTACGGCTTGCCCAAGGTCATCCAGCCAGGTGTGAGTGGAGGAGTGGGGGATCGAACACGGTTCTCCCAGATTAGAGTCTGCGCACTTAACCACTACACCAAAACTGAGACACTGCAATCACAACGGAGTCGAAACCATAGGGCAGTAAAATAATATAGACAGCAGAAATTATAATGGTACAGTAGGAGAGCGAATCCAAAAGAGATGTGCACATCTTTTTTTGAGATGGAGTAGGAGGGTGGCCAAAGCAGCGGAAGATACCAATGCAGATTTGACCTCCTCCTCCTCCCACTGCAGGCCTGATGGAAGCCCATTGGAGTCAGATCATCTTTGTAATTTGTTTGAACAGACTTTCCCTTTAACCAGCTAACAGGATCGGGAATACTGCAGAAAGCTTCTGTCCTTCCAAGTCAGATTATTATTATTATTTTACGTTTTACCCAATATCACCTCCCTCTGGAAGCTCGTACTCCCTTTCCTTAAGAAATCTCAGGTTTCTCATCAGTTTCTACAAAGTGCCCCATTGCTTTTCTGAACTTGTCAACATACCCTTTGTGGGCACCTCCAGCAAGTCTCTAGACAGGCACCAGAAACATTCTCAAAATGTGCTCTTCTGAGTCTTTCAAATCCTCCAAAGTATACTGTCCATTTCCGGCAAATTTTGCTTCTGTCTTTCCTGATACTGTTGGTAACTATGGAGGATGATGATGATGATGATGATGATGATGATGATGACGACTGATGATGATGATGATGACTGATGATGATGATGATGATGATGACTGATGACAACAACAATTATTCAAAATGCCAGGATGAAAATGAAGGTGGAAAACAAGAAATAGAACCATGCTACTTCCAGAACTGCCCAAGAGGAGGAAAGAGAGCAACTGCTGAATCAGTGAGTACCATTTGTGTGTAGGAGAGGGTAGGGTCATAGGTACCATATCACTCCGGTCTTGTTCCATCTATACTGGCTCCCAATATGCTTCCAAGCCCAATTCACAGTGCTAGTATTGACCTATAAAACCTATACAGTTTGGGGAAAGCATATCTGAAGGATCACCTTCTCCACTATGAACCTACCCATCCACTGTGATTATCTTTGGAGACTTTGCTTCAGGTGCCTTTGCCATCTGAGGCTAGAGGGGTGGCAACTAGGGTATTTATTCAGTATCCCTTATCGGTATTTATTCGGTATCCCTAAGCCGAATGCAGATTCAGGAATCTTTTCGGCTACCGACTAGAGTTTCCCGAATTTATTCGGCTTTTTCAGCTGTCGGGTAGCTGAAGGCCCAGCTTCCCTCCCCACCCAACTTCCCTAGTAAATTTCACTCCCCGCCAGTCAGCTGTTAGGTTGAAGCCATTTAAACCTAACAGTTGACTAGCCTGTGGGAGTGAAACCGACCAGGGAAAGCCTCCTCTCTCTTCCTTCCCATCTCTAGCTGCCCCTTGGCGGCTGCTGGGGAAGCGTAGGCAGAGAGCCCAGCCATGTTTAAATGCCTTTCTTTCCTTAGGGGTGTGTTGCCTCATAGGCAAAGGAGTTCCACTACGAAAAAAACCCTGGACAGGTCTAAATGCCTTTCTTTCCCTCCCCAAACCCAGGTAGGGATGCCTGCACTGACTTTCCCTTATCTCCCTGAGTCTCTCCACAGCAATGTTGTGGTTGTCGTTGTTGTTATTGAGAGCCAGTTTGGTGTAGTGGTTAAGACACTGACTGGCGGGGAGTGAAATTTACTAGGGAAGTTGGGTGGGGAGGGAAGTTGGGCCTTCAGCTAACCGACAGCTGAAAAAGCCGAATAAATTCAGGAAACTCTATTTGGTAGCCGAAAGGATTCCTGAATCTGCATTCGGTTTAGGGATACCGAATAAATACCAATTTTAAAATGCAAATGTTGTGGGGAGGGGACGGGAAAGGGGTTTTTAAGCCACTCTGAGACTCCTTCAGGTAGTGAAAGGCGGAGTATAAATATAATCTCTTCTCTGCTTCTTCTTCTCAGTAGTAATAATAATAGTGTTCCACTCCGCCAGTGAGCGAAGATGTCTTTTGTCTTGTTCGGCACCCCCTCACGAACTCTCCCTCCCTCACGAACTCTTGGTGTAGCCATTTTGGTGGAGCCAGTTTGGTTTAGTGGTTAAGTGCGCGGACTCTAATCTGGGAGAACCGGGTTTGAAATTCGGAGTTCCCCACTCCTCCACTTGCACCAGCTGGATGACCTTGGGCAAGCCGTAGTTCTGATAAGAGCTGTTCTTGAAAAAGAGCAGTTTCTGTCAAGAGCTCTCTCAGCCCCACCTCCCTCACAGGCAGTGTTCCCGTTAAGCTGAGTTAGAGTGAGCTAGCTCACAGTTTTTTAGCCTCCGGCTCACACATTTTTGTCAAAGCTCAGGAAGGATGGCTCCAGAGCAAACTAATTTATGCAGCAGCCAAATCACTCACTCACAACTTTCATGGCAGTAGCTCACAAAGTATTATTTTTGCTCACAAGACTCCACAGCTTAGAGGGAGCATTGCTCACAGAGTGTCTGTTGTGGTGAGGGGAAGGGAAAGGAGTTTGTAAGCCGCTCTGAGACACCTTTGGGTAGTGAAGGGCGGGGTATAAATCCAATCTCCTCCTCCTCCTCTTCTTCTTCTACTGCGCTCAAATCTAACCATTTTACAGCAGACCAAGATGGCTCCCTCTCAAACAACGCTTATTTCTGAGAGACATTTCCTTTCTAGCTGAGCAGGGAGGCCAATTTCATCCATGGTGTTTCTCTTCTAGGAGGAGGATGGGGTTGGCATACCCGGATATCCGTAGTAGCTCTCCCCTCTGCTACCCGCTTGCTGTCTCCACACGTGGGGTAAGTGTCCAGAAATGATGTCTCTGAATGTCCACCCGGCCAAAGCCAGTTTGGTGTAGTGTTTCTGGGTGGGGGGTAGATGTCTAATCTGGGAGAACTAGGTTTGATTCCCCACTCCTCCACTTGCAGCTGCTGGATGACCTTAGGCAAGCTGTAGTTCTGTCAGAGCTGTTCTTGAAACAGCAGTTCTGGAAAGAGCTCTCTCAGCCCCACCGACCTCACAGGGTGTCTGTTGTGGGGAGGGGAAGGGAAAGGAGATTGTAAACCGCTCTGAGACTCCGAGTGAAGTGCAGGATATAAATCCAATCACCACTTCTTCTTCTTCTTCTCCTTCTTTCCCATCTGCATCAGCATCCCTGCTTCCTCTGGGGCGTCAACAGCTGCCTTACATCAAACAAGCCCTTTGGTCCATTGAGCCAAGTAATCCTTTCTCTGACCAAGGGCTACCTCCCGAATCCTGATCTCTGATGGCAGAGGAGAGGTTTAAGCCAGGTCTCTTCTCCTACAATTACGCTCTTAATTGGACTTTTTTCTGACAGGCTCTGCAGTGTATGTCATCTCCGTGCATGTTTCGTAGACAGGATTTTGTGGCTCCTGGGGCAATTTTTTTTCCTGGTGGGGCTGAAGTTCTTAGTGCAGAAAGAAAAGCCATGTAGCCAATAGAAAGCTGTTACCAGGATAGATCTCTAAGTTGCAAGCTGTCAACCACTTTAGATGACAGTCCTCAGCTGCTGTAAGTTAATCGCTTCTGCCAGCTGAAACAACAGCTCTGATAACATGCTGGCAGGTGGGGGGTGATAACTTCTATAGTAAAGAAAGCTAACACTTAGGCAGAAAAAATATCTTAAAGGAGACCAGTTTCTTGACACAGAGTTAGAAGGGGGCCTAGAGGTCACCTACTCCAACCCCCTTGCTCTGTGCAGGAATTAGTCAATAACAGCACCCCACTCTGCTTAAAGGAGCGCAGGCCTTTCAAAAAATGTTTTAAAATGATTGGGGGGGAAAGCATTTACAGGATAAATTCTTGTGGGGCTGTGCCTAAAGGACCGCCTCTTCCCGTATGTTCCCTCAAGAGCACTGCGATCGGGAAGTCTCCACCTCCTGGATGTGCTGGGCCCCCAAGACATCAAGTTTGCCCAAACTAAGGCCAGGGCGTTTTCAGTGGCGGCTC
>NW_015172161.1:16602-16992 GCF_001447785.1 Gekko japonicus | reverse complement strand
TGGGGGCTGGGTTTTGGGGGCGTGGTCCCCCCCGCCACTATTCCACCACCGTGATACGATCTTATCATCTACCCCTATCATTGGGTGGGGGATAGATGTCGCCCAACAGAGATGGGGAAATATCGTTCCTGGCACTCACACTATTAATAACGCTGGCCACCAATGTGGGATATCGTACATCTTGGGGAGTTTTAGAGATTCGTAGAGCACCTTTTTATTATGTATGTAATAATGTCAGAGCTGCGGTGGCTCAAGTGGTTAAGACCCTGAACTGCAAGCTGTGGAAGGTCGGTAGTTCAGGAGTTTGAGACCTGGGTGCCGCATGACGGAGTGAGCTCCCGTCTCTAGTTCCAGCTCCTGCCATCCTAGCAGTTCAAAAGCAAGAAATTG
>NW_015172161.1:7938-16507 GCF_001447785.1 Gekko japonicus | reverse complement strand
GGTGTTTAGTCATGCCGGCCACATGACCACAGAAACGTCTTTGGACAGCGCTGGCTCTTCGGCTTTGAAACGGAGATGAGCACCGCAACCCTAGAGTCGAACTCGACTGGCTTTCGAGCAAGGGAAACCTTTACCTTTACCTTTTAAATAATGTTTTATTGTATGTTTTATTGCACTTTACTTTTAATCCGGCATTGCCACTTGTTAGCCGCCCTGAGCCACTTGGGTAGGGCAGGATATAAATCCCAAAATAAATAAATAAATAAATAAGAAAGGGGGCAGATCCCTCCCAAAGCCCCACCATAGCTACAGGCCTGTCTCTGTGTGACTATGACTGTCTCAATAACCCCCCCCCCTCTTCTGTTTGCAGAAAGACAAGCAAACGTTTGGTCGAGAATCAACACAGTTGGGGGGGCTTAGAAGAGCATCATGAAACTTGGTTAGATATCTGTGGAATCTGAATAAAGTTTCTCGTCAATGCAGCGGCTGTGATTGTGCTGTCTATCTTTGTGTGGCCTTCAAGGGTTCACTTTTAGCTTGCAGGTCCTGCCTCTGGCTTCCCTGCTACCTTTTTAATTAAATTCAATACCCCGCCCTTCACTACCCAAAGGTGTCTCAGCGCTACACGTGGATAGAGAACCGGTCCATTCACACTAACTCAGCTTAGAGGGAATGCTGGCTTGTGAGCGAGGGATTTGGCTACTGCATTATCCTTAACCACTACAGCTAGTTTGGTGTAGTGGTTGAGTGTGCAGACTCTAATCTGGGAGAACCGGGTTTGATTCCCCACTCCTCCACTTGCAGCTGCTGGATGACCTTGGGCAAGCCATAGTTCTGTCAAGAGCTGTCCTTGAAAAAGAGCAGTCTCTGTCAGAGATCACCTAGCCCCCGCCTACCTCACAGGGTGTCTGTCGTGGGGAGGGGAGGGGAAAAGAGTTTGTAAGCTCCTCTGAGACTCTGAGTGAAGGGTGGGGTATACCGTAAATCCAGGGCGATTTCTCACTAGAGCCACCTCTCAGCACAGCCGCCGTTTGCCCCGACACAAACATCTCCTTCTCCTCCACCTCTTCTTCTTTTTCTTCAGTTTGCTCTGGAACCATCCTTCCTGAGCGAAGAAAAAATGTGTGAGCCGGAGGCTAGAAAACTGTGAGCTAGCTCACGCTAACTCAGCCTAGAGGGAACACTAGTGGGGTAGGTGGGGCTTTTGCTGTGCTGGGCCTCTGATTGGCTGTGCAGACTTTGGAAGACGGGTTCCAGCAGTAACGGCATCATGTTCAACAGAGCCTCAGCCAGAAATGTTGAAGAGTTGTTCTTAGAGCTATGCATGACCTCACTCCCTGGCATTTTGTGGTGGACCCCACAGGGTTGCCGGGTCACCCCTGACCACCGGTAGGGGATTGGGGCGTAGGGTTCCATATCCCAGGTTGGGAAACTCCTGGAGATTTGGGGATGGAGCCTGGAGAGGACAAGTGGGGTACAATGCCACACAGTCCCCCCTCCAAAGCATCCATTGTTATCCTGGGGAACTGATCTGTGTAGTCTGGTGATGAGCTACAGTTCCGGGGGATCCCGAGGTCCCACCTGTGAGCTGGCAAACCTGTTACTCCACTTCCCATGGCAGCCATTTTTTTAAAGGCCTGTGCTCCTTTAAGCAGAGTGGGGTGCTGTAGTTGACTAATTCCTGCACTGAGGAAGGGGGTTGGAGTAGGTGACCTCTAGGCCCCCTTCTAACTCTCTGTCAAGAAACTGGTCTCCTTTAAGATATTTTTTCTGCCTAAGTGTTCGCTTTCTTGACTTGTGGTTGCGCCCATCATCCTGTGGCAGAATTTGAAAGGTGCCCCCTGGTTTAAAGAGGTTGGGGACCCCCGAACTGCACATTCCAGTTTGTAGGCATGAGTCAGATTAGTTTTATCTTGCTACATTTGTGAGTCGGGGTTCAGGCGACAGCAGCCTAAAGAATAGGAAAACACGGGAGAAATTGACCAGTCACCCCATCAGCTGATCACAGCATCATGGTCGGGGGAATTACTGACAACAGATGTGGTGCTATCAGAATTCCATAAGGGTTTTATGTGCTCGGAGCTCCTGAAATAGGTTTGCCAGTCTCCAGGTAGTGGTCTGGCTGGTGATCTCCTGGGATTACAACCGATCTCCAGGCAACAGAAATCAGTTCACCTGGAGAAAATGGCTGCTTTGGAAGGGGGGCTCTATGGCATTATGCCCTATTGAAGCCCCTCCCTCCTCAAACCCCATCCCTCCTCAGCCTCCGCCCCCCAAACCCCCAGGTATTTCCCAACACGGAGCTGTCAACTCGATCTTTGAAGCTAAGAGAGTATTTATCAAGTGATTTAATTAGGACTGGAAAGGCTTCTGTTAGCAACCCAAAAATACAAGGCTTGGGGAAATGACAGGAATCACTTCAAAAAGTGCTGTAGAAAAGGAGGAGGAGGAGGAGAAATAGAAGAAGAGGAGGAGGAGGAGATTGGATTTATACCCTGCCCTTCACTGGGAGTCTCAGAGTAGCTTACAATCTCCTTTCCCTTCCCCTCCCCACAACAGACACCCTGTGAGGTAGGTGGGGCTGAGAGAGCTCGGAGAGAACTGCTCCTGAGAGAACAGCTCCTGAGAGAACTTGTGACTGACCCATGGTCACATCAGCAGCTGCATGTGGAGGAGTGAGGAATCGAAACCGTTTCTCCCAGATTAGAGTCCGTGCACTTAACCACTACACCAAACTGGCTCTGAATAGAGGGTTTCGAGCTCTGGATTGGGAAATACCTGAAGATTTTGGGGGGTAGATTCTGGGCAAGGCAGGATTTCAGGCAGAGAGGGACGTCAGTGGGATATAATGCCACAGAGTCCACTTTCTAAAGCGGCCGTTTTCTCCGGGGGAGCTGATCTTTATAACCTGGAGACCAGTTGTAATTCCATGAGTTCTCCAGCTACCACTTGGAGACGGGCAACCCTAGAAATAAAAGTGCTTAGCAGTTACCATGGGAACAGAATCGAGATTTTTCTAAATGTTTTTTGCACAAACTTACCGTTGGACAGAGGGGTCCCCTTCAGCAATCAGCACCCATTTCAAGTGTGAGCGATTGCACAGAAAAGCAGACTTTTAAAAATGCTGCTTGGGACAGAGAGTCAGGGAGGTTAGGAGTTAATCTTCCCTGGAGAGAAACGCTGAAGTGATTGGTGCTTTACTTGCTCTCTGATTGGCCAGCGTCAGCTGAGAGAGGGAATAAAAAGCTGATCTGGAGGGGGAAAGGGTCTTTCGCCTTTTGGTCTTTGACTGAAATCTAACATCTGGACCGGTAGCCAGAGGGTTTGGCTTCTGAGGGAAAAGACATTTGGGAGTCAGTGTTTTCTGACAGGCAATAGTCAGAAAAGTACTTCTACAGAGACAAGAAGAGAAACCCCGTTATCTTAGATATATTAAAACTGCTCTGAGGGAGAATTTAGATTCTCAGTCAAGAAAGCTACAGAACAGCCTTATACAGACAAAGGATACTGGAGAACGATTTGGCAGAAGGTCTGGGTAGGTAGAGTGAACTCCCATACAAGTCAAATGGTAAAAGGGATTATTGCTTTTTAGGGATGAGAATAACTTCCTGCCAGTGAAAGGAGCTGGGAAGAGATCTCGGGTCTGTGATAAAGGGGAGAAGCTTAGACACCTCAGGAGTTAGTGAAAAGCTGTAATATCTAAAGGGAAAACCTAGAACTCTGAAGGGAGAAATCTAGAAACTTTTAGCAAACACTGTCCTCCAGAAAAAACATTAATAAGAACTGTGTTAGTGCTGGAATATACTAAGCAAAGTGCCTCTCAAAGAAAGAACTAGAAAACCTTGAAACAAAACTACAAATATGTTAGCCAAATTGCTTCAAATTATTAATGACTAGCAGTCTCCTGCCAACCTAGCAGTTCGAAAGCAAGAGATTGCAAGTAGATAAATAGGTACCACTTTGGTGGGAAGATAACAGCATTCCGTGCGCCTTGGTGTTTAGTCATGCCAGCCACATGACCACGGAAACGGACAGCGCTGGCTCTTCAGCTTTGAAACGGAGATGAGCACCGCAACCCTAGAGTCGGAATTGACTGGCTTTCGAGCAAGGGAACCTTTACCTTTTATGGGGAATTATGATCTTACACAAGGCAATAGGCAAATAAAGGTGCAAGCACCTATGTATACAGGGGTCCCACTTCCTCCAGACACACCAGAAATAGACTCACAGGCTGGCTTCAGTACAGAATGGTTTTGTTTACTGAAAATATTTCACAAACATACAATAATTCAAGCACACTCACAGTTATACAGAGCTAGGAAACTTAGATAGAAGAGGATAGCACATTCGCATTAGCAGGATAATCGTTGCAGGGTAATACTTTACCTCGGCGGAATGGATCGATCCTTAGGAAAAACAAGGGAGACTATAGGGAAATGGGCTCATGTCCTGAGCCAGCAGTGACACGTGGAGATTCTGGCTGCGCAAACCAAGAGTCGTGGGTTTAGGGTAAGTCTGGGGGGAGGGTCCAGGGAGAGAGAGAGAGAGAGCTGGGTGCCCTCTTTTATAAGGGGGCTTAAGGTGTGGGATAGGCTTGGCCACCTCCTTTGGCACACCTCCTGCTGGTCCATCCCCAAAAGCATGCTGATTGGTACTGGGTTCAAGGGGAAGGATCTAAGGGGGTGGACAATGTTGAGATCTAGTAAAAACTCATCTGGGCAGTGGCACCTGAAGGTATTATGGCTCATGCGGCCAGAGCCATTGTTATGGATATTCCCTGATTGTCTTATGGCTGTAGCTTCAGCTAGGTGAGAGACTAGGTGGGCGAAGAGAATGTTGCCTGCGTGCAAGAAAGAGAACTCTCTTTTTTGCCCCCCGAAGGGGATTTTTTTATTGCATTTTCTATAAATTCCAAAGAAACAAGGAAAGGTAACTACAAACTATAGGTGAAAGTAAAGAAAACCACTAAAAACCCAAGTGGTGGAGGACATATTATGCTTAACAAAAATGTGTTTTAAACAATTAAAATTTGTTAATGTTAAAGGTGATCAATAGATGTATCACTTACTTTATCAATTCCAACAGGTCTGACTATACCAAGCGTCATACAAAAGCGTAAATCAATATCAATAAGGCAAACATCTGGAAGGATTAGCATCTTCTTATTTTTGAACTTTTTTGTTTTCCCCAATTAACAGTCACCCCCCGTCTTGAAACTGGATCTTCCCCAGTAAATGAAATAACAGTCTCATCTTCTCTTCCTTTATTGTGATCTTCTTCATCTTTACTTCCTTCCCCTGTTACTCTATATTCTTGCAACAGTATCAACCCCACCCATAAAACAGAGTCCAACCTTTCACATCTTCCTTTGTAAAGGTATTTCCTTGCTTGGTATTTATTCTTTTAACAGCTTCTGGAGAGTCTAGCCACAAACTCACTGGGCAAATTTTCTTCTTTAATTGTTTTGGATATGTCCTTGGGTCATAACCAGTGTTCCCTCTAAGCTGAGTTAGTGTGAGCTAGCACACAGGTTTTTTAGCCCCCAGCTCACCCATTTTTGTCTTCGTTCCGGGTGGATGGCTCCAGAGCAAACTAATTTATGCAGTAGCCCAATCGCTCACTCACAGCTTTAATGCCAGTAGCTCACAAAGGAGAATTTTTGCTCACAAGACTCCACAGTTTAGAGGGAGCATTGGTCATAACCATTCGCTTTTTAATAACACTGTAAGGAAGAGAACTCTTCATGGAGTTTGAGTTCTTCGTCTTTGGTCTTCTGTCCCACATGGCAACTGTCTGGCTTTCAGCGCTACACGTGGATAGAGAACCGGTCCATCTTACTGCAGGTAAGAGGGTAGGTAACATACAGGAACCATAGGCACATCATCTCACAGTAAGGCTTCCTTCTTCTGGGCGTGTGTCTATAACTGGCATCACTTGGAGTCACCTTACAGTTCAGTCCCTTTTGCACACAACCAGCGAAGTCCAGGTTTTTATCACTTATGAGTTCAGAAGGGCGCAATAGGCGCCTTGCAGGGCAACAATTACACTCTCTTGAATTTTCTAAGAATTCAGCTCTGTATATATCGGAATGTTTTTACCTCAGCAGTCTCAAAACCCTATTATACGTATCTTCCCTGCCTGTTTAATAAAATCTTTTCCCCCCTGTTTTTGAAAGTTAATCTGCCTCAAGTGCCATTTCACAATGGTTTATAAAAAACAGGACAGCTCCTGTCTACCCCTCAAGTTCCTTTACTGGGTCTAAAGCCTAAACCAAGATCTAGCCAAAGGGGTGGGAAAGTTTCAAGTTTATCTAAAAAGGAAAGAGAAGATATACATGCTACTGTAGGGCAACTCAGTCACTGGGGGGAACTGAAGATTTGGCTGGGAAAATCTGCCAGACAGTTTATATTTATTTATTTATTTATAGATCCAATTTATACCCCGCCCTCCCCGCTACGTGGGCTCAGGGCGGCTTACACAGAGGCATAAGCCAATATAAAACATAGTTAAAACCATTTAAAATATCAACAATACAGTAACATTATTATTAATAAAGTGCTCTAGTTGTTCTAACATGATATTCCCCAAGATGGCGGATTCCAAGCTTCATAATACTTATTCATCTGTAACATCAGACTTAAATATTGCCGTTTAAATTGCTATTGGTATTTAACGTAACATAACATAAGAAGAGTGTCAGCAAGCTGCCAGTATGTTTCCCTGTACTCTGTGTATGCTCTTATGTTTCACTATGCTCTGTGTGTATTCGTAGGTATCCTTATTCTTTGGGTATGCGCTTGTTTGCTTTCACTTTCCCATGTATGCCTGTTTATACGCTTAATTGGCTAGTTGCAGGAACGTCCATATCTCTCAAGGCCACAGGTGGTTGCTGGCAGGTAGTAGCTTGGGTGATCTCATGGCATTATCCATGAGAAGCAGTATGTTATGATTAAGTGGGAACGTTGCTTCCCAGGCTCAATGGCGCGCGCGGGAAGTCCCGCAATTGGGCCTCAGCTTTTTGAATTGACTATAATCTATTGGGATCCATGCTTATGCCTCATTCTGGACAGTGATCCTGTTATGCACCTATTGCTTCAAATAAAGGAAAACCTTTTCTACAAGTGTGTTCTTCGTTGATGCGATGGGAGTCCGACAAAGAGCCCTGCTGGATCAGACCAGTGGTCCATCTAGCCCAGCATCCTGTCTGGCCCAGTGACCAACCAGTTCCTCTGGAGGGCCAGCAACAGGGCAGAAAGAGCCCGAGGCCTTCCCTTGATATTGCCTCTTAGCTCTGGGATTCAGCGGATTAGTGCCTCTGAATGTGGAGGTTCCCCTCAGTCACTATGGCTAGTAGCGATTGGGAGACTCTGTGAATCTATCCAATCCTCTTTTAAGGCTGGCTGTGTCAGTGGCCATCACTACATCCTTTGGCAGCAAATTCCACATTTTAATCACCTCTTGTGTAAAGTATTTCCTTTTGTCCGTCCTGAATCTACGGCCCATCAGCTTCAGTGGATGTCCCAGAGTTCTAGTACCAGGGGAGAGGCAGAAAAAAATTCTCTTTGTCCATCACGTGCACAATTTTATAAACCCCGGCCTCGATCTGGCCCCCCCCCCCCAGTCATCTCTTTTATAAACTGAAAAGTCCCCGATTCTTCAGCCTTTCCTCATAGGGAAGGGGCTCCAACCCCCAATCAACTTGGCTGCCCTCTTCTATCATCTCCCCAGCTCTCTCTGAATACACGCCAGGCATAAAGGCATACAGACGGGTTTATGTAGCAAAATAAAGTATTTTATTGAACATACTGGAGTTTCGCACAAGCACAGTCTTCATTCCGACGGGGTGACATTCAAGCACAAACATTTTCCAGCCACTTACGGGGCTAATTCACATGCTTGGGGGGTTTCAGCCACGGCCACTACAGAGTCCATAAGGATTTCATAATGGGGTGAAGACCAGGATTTCACAAACGGAGCACATTGAGGCAAAGAGAGGTGGGCCGTTTGTTCGGTTGCGTGACGCCTTCAGAAACGCACAAGGGGTCACTTCTTCTTCTGCAGGTGCTTTGCTAGCAAGTCGGCCTGTTAAAAGGAAGACATCATTCCGGGATCACTGTCCAGAATGAAGTAGGATCTACAGTTATCCTTACAGTTGCATTATTACCACAGATTTGCACTCTACTGACAACAACCTGGTGGTGATCCCCGGCCCTAGGGATGTCCAGCTGTCCTCGACCAGGGCCAGGGCCTGTTTGGTGTAGTGGTTAAGTGTGTGGGCTCTAATCTGGGAGAACCGGGTTTGATTCCCCACTCCTCAAATTGCACCTGCTGATGTGACCTTGGGTCAGTCACAAGCTCTGGCACAGCTGTCCTTGAAAAAGAGCAGTTTGTGTCAGAGTTCTCTCAGCCCCACCCACCTCCCGGGGTGTCTGTTGTGGGGAGGGGAAGGGAAAGGAGTTTGTAAGCCGCTCTGAGACTCCAAGTGAAGGGCGGGGTATAAATCCAATCTCTTCTTCTTCTTCTTCTTCTTCTTCTTCTTCTTCTTCTTCTTCTTCTTCTTCTTCTTCTT
>NW_015172161.1:1792-7744 GCF_001447785.1 Gekko japonicus | reverse complement strand
CTCTGAGACTCCTTTGGGTAGTGAAGGGTGGGTTATAAATCCAATCTCTTCTTCTTCTTTTACCTCACAGGGTGTCTGTTGTGGGGAGGGGAAGGGAAAGGAGTTTGTGAGCTGCTCTGAGACTCCTTTGGGTAGTGAAGGGCGAGGTACTAAATCTTATCTCTTCTTCTTCTTCTTTTACCTCACAGGGTGTCTGTGGTGGGGAGGGGAAGGGAAAGGAGTTTGTAAACCGCTCTGAGACACCTTTGCGTAGTGAAGGGCGGGGTATGAATCCAATCTCTTGTCTTCTTCTGCAAGGCCTGTAAGACCGAGATGTTCTGCCAGGCTTTTGGTTGAGGGGAGCAATGGTTTTTCCTTGTCTAGCACCCCTCTCCCTGCCCCCCAATTGCTGTTATGAGTTCCCTCTCCCCCTGCCCAGAAACTGGGCCGGTGGTCTAGAGTTGGGGGTAGAAATTTCCAGACGTCATCATCATGAACTCTATTTGGGTCTTTAGTTTTATTAAATGGTTTAGTGGCATTTTAATTGTTTAGTGGCACTAATTGTTTAGTGGCATTTTAATGATTGAGGTTTACAAGATTATGCATGGGATAGAGCAGGTAGAGAAAGAGGTACTTTTCTCTCCCTTTCTCGCAGGACAAGAACTCCTTGTGGGCACTCCATGAAATTGCTGAGCAGTCGGGTTAGAACAGATAAAAGGAAGTCCTTCTTCACCCAAAGAGTGATTAACACATGGAATTCACTGCCACAGGAGGTGGTGGCAGCTACAGGCATGGACGGCTTCAAGAGGGGATTAGATAAGCACATGGAGCAGAGGTCCATCAGTGGCGATTAGCCACAAGGTATAGATAGGGGCTCTGGGGCAAGGGATGCTCTGTCTTCTTGGTGCTTGGGGGGGGCAAGAGTGGGAGGGCTTCTGGTGTCCTGGCACCACTGCTGGACCTTCTGGTGGCCCCTGATATTTTTGGCCCCTGTGTGACAGAGTGTTGGACTGGATGGGCCACTGGCCTGATCCAACACTGGCTTCTCTTATGTTCTTAATGTTTTATTTGTTTTTGTGGCGTGATGCCTCCATGGACATCGCCCAGAGCCTGAGGTAAGCTGGGATAGGGTGATCAACAAGTTCAGTTAACACCACCACCACCAACTGTTTGTCCAATCTTACGCCTATGAACTAGATTATATAAATCTTGTGATCCAGGCACAGAGGGTAGCCATGTTGGCCGGCAACAGAACTGTTAGATACAAGTCCAGTAAGACCTTGGAGATCCACAAGAATTTCAGGGGGTAAGATTTTGAGAGTCAAAGCTCCCTTGGGTCTGACGAAGAGTGCTTTGGCTCTTGAAAACGAATGCCTACCTCCAGGTGGGCAAACATAAAGAAACACCGTGATAGAACAAAACACACTTCTACTAATATGTACTTGTATCTTCATATATTGATTCCCTCTTTACCGCTCTCCAGGGTCTCAGGCAGAGAGGTCTTTCACGTCACCTACTGCCTGGTCCTTTTAATTGGAGCTGCCAGGGATTGAACCTGGGGCCTTCTGCATGCCAAGCAGATGCTCTACCACTGAGCCACAGCCCCCTCTTTGCAGTTCTCCAGGGTCTCAGGCAGAGAGGTCTTTCACGTCACCTACTGCCTGGTCCTTTTAATTGGAGCGGCCAGGAATTGACCCTGGGGCCTTCTGCCTGCCAAGCAGACGCTCTGCCACTGAGCCACAGCCCCCTCTTTACAGCTCTCCAAGGTCTCAGGCGGAGGTCTTTCCCATCACCTCCTGCCTGGTCCTTTTTAACTGGAGATGCCGGGGATTGAACCTGGGACCTTCTGCATGCCAAGCAGATGCTCTACCACTGAGCCACAGCCCCCTCTTTACCGCTCTCCAGGGTTTCAGGTAGAGAGGTCTTTCCCATCACCTCCTGCCTGATCCTTTTTAACTGGAGATGCCGGGGATTGAGCCTGGGACCTTCTGCGTGCCAAGCAGATGCCCTGCCACTGAGCTACGGCTTACCAGGAGAGTGGTCACAATTTTATCTCTCGGGATCTTCAGGTAAGTGCAGTCTTCCCCATCGCAGAGTTTGATGTCTTCGGAGGCCTGAATTCAGAAGGGAGAAAAGTGGTTTTCATGTGGCTCGTTGGGTGTGCACAATTGGACAAGCAGTACAGCCAGCCCCAGGATACCTCTGGACTCTGGGGCAGGTCGATCTCCCTCTTCCCTCCAGGGTACCAGCCGTGGGACCAGTGCTGAGCTTTGGACAAGTGGATGGTGAGGGCGATCATCACGCAGAGGAGGAGCAGGAGGGACCTCTGACACGCCATGCTGTCGTCCGGAAGAGTGGAGAGTCTTGATATCTGGAAGGAAGGAAGGAAGGAAGGAAGGAAGGAAGGAGCAAATCAGAATCTTTGGCGATGGTATGAAGTGCCAGAGGTGGGGTGGAATTTCGAGAGCCTTGCTTTGTATGCACAGGTTTTAGAAATATGTTTCTGGGGTTTTTTGCCTAGAGGAGCTCAGCGTTTAAAAAAAAAATACAACTAAGGAAGTGTCACTAACTCCTCTTGAGTGAATCCAGAGAAAGGGGAGACCCATTGCCAGCATGCCAGTCAGATGGGATTCTCCAGTGTGCGCGAAGGACACACCCCTTGCTCGAAACTTTAGAAGACATCTGGGGAACTGGCTTTTGTACAAACAGGAAAGTGCTTGACAATAAGAACACCAGAAGAGCCCTGCTGGATCAGAGCAGTGAGGGTCTATCTACTCCGGCATTGTGTATTTCCTTCTGTCTGTCCTGAACCTACTGCCCATTAGCTTCAATGGACGGGTTCTGGTATTTGGGGGGAGGGAGAGGCAGGCAGGAAGGAAGGAAGGAAGGAAGGAAGGAAGGAAGGAAGGAAGGAAGGAAGGAAGGAAGGAAGGAAGGAGCAAATCAGAATCTTTGGCGATGGTATGAAGTGCCAGAGGTGGGGTGGAATTTCGAGAGCCTTGCTTTGTATGCACAGGTTTTAGAAATATGTTTCTGGGGTTTTTTGCCTAGAGGAGCTCAGCGTTTAAAAAAAAAATACAACTAAGGAAGTGTCACTAACTCCTCTTGAGTGAATCCAGAGAAAGGGGAGACCCATTGCCAGCATGCCAGTCAGATGGGATTCTCCAGTGTGCGCGAAGGACACACCCCTTGCTCGAAACTTTAGAAGACATCTGGGGAACTGGCTTTTGTACAAACAGGAAAGTGCTTGACAATAAGAACACCAGAAGAGCCCTGCTGGATCAGAGCAGTGAGGGTCTATCTACTCCGGCATTGTGTATTTCCTTCTGTCTGTCCTGAACCTACTGCCCATTAGCTTCAATGGATGCCTTCGAGTTCTGGTATTTTTGGGGGGGGGGGAGAAAAATGTATCTCGTCATCTCAAACACTGCTCCCTTCTGCAAGGAGAACCAGTTCCAGGTAGCCTGTACGTGAAACCGCACTCGATCGCAATGCATCCATTGTTTCTCTCATCCCTCTCCTTTCTCCCCCTCCCCTCCCTTTAGACTTAGACTGTAAGCTCCTCAGGACAGAGGCCCAATTTTATGTTTCTTGGCCAAGCGCCACCTATATATTTGGCACTAAAGTGACGAGAAAGAAATGACAACCCTCTTCTAAGTGCTGCCGGCATTCCCTGTTTTGCCAGGCAAGCATTGATCTGGCATCCGCGGCTCAATATCAGCTGCTGGATTAGGAGCAGGAAAATGAGAAAAAAACCCTTGAAACACTACGGAGCAAACTCATTCCTGACCCGGAGACGAACCTCTGGGTAGGATCGGTTAATGTTTCAAGCCGCCCGAAGGACTAGCTCGAAATAATTCTATAGAAATCATTAAAAACTAACTGACTACCGAGGGGAACTGCAACCCTAACAAGGCAAAAAAAGGGGGCAAATATCCTGGGATAAAGGTTTCCAATATTGTTTCCCTAAGCCTCCCATGGGGGAAATACGCTGTCAGTTTCATCTGCGCACACGGGAAGAACTTTGCATGCATATCATAAGACTCGCAATCCTGGGGGATATAGTAATGCACAGTAAACATATCGGCAATAACATCTTCAGACAACGTACTCTCCCAGCAACGCGGGTTGGAAAAATAGCATTCACATTTGGAAATAGCACAATGTTTGCTCACAAATTATAAAGCTCGATAAAAGGATACTCACCGTGACTTGGTGGCCTTTCTTTTGCTCTTCTCCGTCTCAAGAGCCCGCAGATGATCAGGTCCTTTGCTCGGGGTACTTATACCCCTCCTGGTATTCTTCTGTGCCTCTGGTCACCCAATGGGGCAAGGCTGCGCACTGACGTCTGCTACATCGTGCCATGTGGACACACAGAGATGCCTCTCGCGCCTCCCTCCCCACAGGTCGATGCGCGGCTGATATTCTCCCGGCAATCTGCTTTCCTGTCCTTTAGCTGCCAACGAAACTTCAGAACTCTTTGACAGAGAGGCTCCATAAAACAGTCTGAACTGAGCTTGTTGCGTCCGACCGAAAATTTAGGAGGACGCTTGTCTGAAAGGCAGACGTTAAGAAATAGCATGTGCGCTTCTTCTCCTCGCTCTCCATAATCTAAACGGAGGAATGGGTTACATGATAAAGAGAACAGATGAAAATGAGATCTAGACCAAAGACAAAAGAATCCAACGGTGTGGACCACTCCCAACCATTAATGAATTAGCAAAGTGGGACAAATTGGAACAGTGAACAAAAATCCCCAAAGAGGAACTTTGTGAAGTTGGGTTGCCAGCCTCCAGGTGGGGCCTGCAGATCTTTTGGAATGACTATTGATTTCTAGATGATGGAGATAAGCACTTATGAGGAGGCCTGCTGGATCAGCCCAGTGAGGGTCCCTCTAGTCCAGCATCCTGTCTCTCACAGGGGCCAGCCAGGTCCTCTGGAGGGCCAACAACAGGGCAGAGAGGCTGAGGCCTTCCCCTGATAAGAACCTCAGAAGAGCCCTGCTGGATCAAACCAGGGAGGGTCCACCTAGTCCAGCATCCTGTCTTACACAGGGGCCAGCCAGTTCCTCTGGAGGTCCAACAACAGGGCAGAGAGGCCGAGGCCTCCCCCGATAAGAACATAAGAAGAGCCCTGCTGGATCAGACCAGTGAGGGTCCATCTAGTCCAGCCTCCTGTCTCACACAGTGGCCAACCAGTTCCTCTGGAGGTCCAACAAGAGGGCAGAGAGGCTGAGGCCTTCCCCTGAGAAGAACATCGGAAGACCCCTGCTGGATCAGACCATTGGTCCATGTAGTCCAGCATCCTGTCTCACACAGTGGCCAACCAGTTCCTCTGGGTGGCCATCAATAGGGCAGAGAGGCTGAGGCCTTCCCCTCATAAGAACATTAGAAGAGCCCTGCTGTATCAGACCAGGGGTACATCTAGTCCAGCATCCTGCCTCACACAGTGGCCAGCCACCTTCTCTGGAGGATCAACAACAGGGCAGAGAGGCCAAGGCCTTTCCCTGGCAAAAACCTCAGAAGAGCCCTGCTGGATCAGACCAGTGAGGGTCCATCTAGTCCAGCATCCTGTCTCACACAGTGGCCAACCAGTTCCTCCAGGGAAGGTAGATTCTATGGTGTTAGATCCTACCAAGGTCCCTTTCCTCCCCAAACCCTGATCTTTCCAGGCTCCACCCCCAAATCTCCAGGAATTTCCCAACCTGGAGCTGGGAAACCTATTCCACAGTGAGCTGGGAAACCTATTCCACAATGAGCAGTTCTTCCACAGTCCTTATCGAGCCCAAGAATGCCATCCTAAACCAATTCATGCCTTCCTAAGCCCAATGACTATAAATAAAATGAGAAGGGGATGATTCTGCTTAGAATGGGACCGATAGTCTCCAAGTGGGCCTACGAATTCCACTTCAGTTGTTTGCTGGAGTCTCACTTCGAAACGTTCCTGCTGCAATGCAGTCGCCTTGCAGTCCTA
>NW_015172161.1:0-1688 GCF_001447785.1 Gekko japonicus | reverse complement strand
TTGAATGCTCAGGAAGGCAACTGGATGTTCTGATGTTGCTTTATAATCAGATTCAGGTGGGTGGCCATGTTGGTCTGAAGCAGCAGAACAAAGCCTGGGTCCCGGGGCACTTTGAAGACCAACAGAGTTGGTATAAGCAGGGCTATTTCGGGGCAGGAACGCACAGGAACGGCGTTCCGGCTGGCTCCCGAGTTGACCACGCCCAGCAGGAACTCATTAGCATAACAGGCCACACCCAACAGCAGAAACTCATTAGGATTGGCTACATTAGGGGTGTGTGGCCTAATATGCAAAGAAGTTCCTGCTACAAAAAAAGGCCCTGGGTTTTGACAACAAACAAGGTAAACAGAATAAGAAGCAAAAGGTGGGTGTGGCTGGATGAGCACACTTCTGGTAACATGGGGGTGCGGCCTAATAGGCTAATGAGCTGTGCTGGCAGGGGTGTGGCCTAATTGGCTAATGAGTTCCTGCTGTTGGGTGTGGCCTATTATGCTAATGAGTTCCTGCTGGGCTTTTTCTACCAAAAATGCCCTGGTGTGGCATATGTCGTTCTCCCCTCCTCCATTTCATCCATACAACCTCCTGATGGCCCCTGGTATTTCTGGCCACGGTGTGACACAGAGTGTTGGACTAGATGGGCCATTGGCCTGATCCAACATTGGCGCCTCTTATGTTCTTGTTCTTATGTTAAGGCCCCTCCCCTCTCTGACCACATCCTCCACAGGCTTCACCCCCCAAATCTCCAGGAATTTCCCAACAAAGAGCCGGCATTTTCCCTGGAGAACTTCCCTCCTTATACTTGAGGTGTGTAAACTGACTTTGTGCTCTGGCTACAGCATATACATGAAGAGGGCTTTCAGAAGCTAGATCTGTACGTTTTGAGCCCCTTGGAGAACATTTAAAATATATGACCACAGAGAACAGATAATTCAGTTTCTTGTTGTGGGGTGGATCCCGCAAGCTTTTCCACTCAATCTTGGTGAAATTCCCTCCTGGTCCCACATGACTTTTGTCTGTGCGGGCCTCGTGATCCCCACCGTAGACTTTTGGGGTGATTCCAGTGGACCTCTCTCTTTCCTTTTGCACCAGGAAAAGAAGAAGAAGAAGAGATTGGATTTATACCCCGCCCTTCACTACCCAAATGAGTCTCAGAGCGGCTTACAAACTCTTTTCCCTTCCCCTCCCCACAACAGACACCCTGTGAGGTAAAAGAAGAAGAAGAGATTGGATTTATACCCCGCCCTTCACTACCCAGAGGAGTCTCAGGGCGGCTGACAATCTCCTTTCCCTTCCCCTCCCCACAACAGACACCCTGTGAGGTAAAAGAAGAAGAAGAAGAGATTGGATTTATACCCTGCCCTTCACTACCCAAAGGAGTCTCAGAGCGGCTTACAAACTCCTTTCCCTTCCCCTCCCCACAACAGACACCCTGTGAGGTAAAAGAAGAAGAAGAGATTGGATTCATACCCTGCCCTTCACTACCCAAAGGAGTTTCAGAGCGGCTCACAAACGCCTTTCCCTTCCCCTCCCCACAACAGACACCCTGTGAGGTAAAAGAGGAAGAAGAAGAGATTGGATTTATACCCCGCCCTTCACTACCCGAAGGAGTTTCAGAGCGTCTCACAAACTCCTTTCCCTTCCCCTCCCCACAACGAGACAACCCCGCCCTTCACTACCCGAAGGAATTT
>NW_015172160.1:66666-67025 GCF_001447785.1 Gekko japonicus | reverse complement strand
TATATTGCCAAAAAGGTAATAGACTTACAGGATGTATTCCAGTGGATCCAGTTCACATTCAGGTTGCGGTCGAAAGGAGAGAGAGAAGCCTCTAAAGAGGACTTCCCTGATCACAAATGGCCAGCTTGTCCAGCATCGTGTGTGTGTGTGTGTGGGAGTATGAGGGCATTGTCTCCAATGTTCCCTCTAAGCTGTCCAGTCTTTTGAGCAAAAATTCTACTTTGTGAGCTACTGGCATTAAAGTTGTGAGCCAGCAATTTGGATACTGCATAAATTAGTTTGCTCTGGAGCCATCCTTCCTGAGCCAAGACAAAAATGTGTGAGCGAGGGGCTAAAAAACTGTGAGCTAGCTCACACTA
>NW_015172160.1:64365-66621 GCF_001447785.1 Gekko japonicus | reverse complement strand
AAAGAGAAGGCTTAGAGGGGACATGATTGCAGTCTTCAAGTATCTGAAGGGCTGTCATGTAGAAGATGGAGCAGATCTATTCTCTCTTGCTCTGGATTGCAAGACTAGATCTAATGGGTGGAAATTACAAGGGAGTCGATAGTGGCTAAATATCAGGAGAAACTTCCTAGCTGTAAGAGTGGTTGAGCAGTGGAACAGCCTGCCTCAGGAAGTGGTGGATGCTCCTTCGCTGGACGTTTTCAAGCGGAGGCTGGACGACCATCTTTCAGGTATGTTGTAGGGCTATCTTTCAGCGATGCTCCTGCAGAGTGCAGGGGGTTGGACTAGATGACCTGCAAGGTCCCTTCCAACTCTGACATTCTATGAGAAGAAAAATATGATGATGAAGATGATGATGAAGATGAAGATGAAGAAGACGATGAAGAAGATGAAGAAAATGATGACGAAGAAGAAGATGATGAAGAAGACGAAGGAGACGGAGGAGGAGGAGGAGACTGGATTTATACCCTTTCACTTGGAGTCTCAGAGTGGCTTACAAATTCCTTCCCTTCCCCTCCCCACAACAGACACCCCGTGAAGAAGGTGGGGCTGAGAAAGCTCTTCCAAGAACTGCTCATGAGAGAACAGCTCTGACAGAATTATCGCTTGCCCAAGGTCATCCAGCAGCTGCAAGTGGAGGAGCGGGGGAATCCAACCCGGTTCTCCCAGAGTCCGCACACTTAACCACTACACCAAACCGGCTCTCTGGAAGGCCATGTGTAGTGACGGAGAGGACAAAGGGAGAGAGGGGAGGGATCAGAGGGCAGCTCCCATATTAAGACAAAGAGACGCCTCCCATTCAAGGAGATCACACCCATACAGCCTTAGATCGATGTAGCGCCCCCAGTGTTCAGGCGTGCTGAGTCACTCCCTCCAGCAAAGTGAAAGTCTTCTACATACATACATACATACATACATACATACATACATACATACATATTAGATTTCTATACCACTCCTTTTCCGTAGACTCGGAGCGGTTTACATAGTTTTACACAATTATCTAACCTAGGGGCACATAGACAGGGGAGGTGAATTCCTTACCCAGGTACCCCCCTTATTATTTAGGCAGGATCTTTTCTTCTTAGCTTTTCCCCCCGGCGGATTCCTTTTCCGTTGGTACTGGCGATGCAGGTCTTCAGGTCTTTCCGGCGCAGGCACAGATCTCCCCATCTTTTTCAGCAGCGACACTTCCCGGTTGCGACAGCACACGATCTTGCCGTGCCTCGGCACCCCTCCAGTCAGCCGGCCTTCGCCTCACGTCACTGCCATGCCGTCCTCCGGGGCCGATCGCTCCTGCTTGCTGCCTCGCCGCTGTTGCCGCCATTTTCCTCACAGCCCGCTTGCCAGCCTGCCGTTGTCGCCGCCGCCGCGGAACTTCAGCCAAGGGAGAGAAGGGTGCCCCCCCACTCCTAGCGAGTAGGTACCCAATTTATCTAATTGCTTAAGGCTTTCGAACCGCTGGGTGGGCGGGAGCTGGGACTAGGGCCGGGAGCTCACCCCGGCCGTGGTGGGACTCGAACCGCCAAAGCTGTTCGGTCAGATGGAATACTGCAGGGATTTACTGCTTGCACCACCGCTCCCTCAGGCTTCTACATGAGATCCCGGAGAGCCGCTGCCCGTCTGAGTAGACAGTACCAATTTTGATGGGTCAATCTGACTCAGCATGAGGCAGTTCCATGCACTCATGTGAAGCCTCTTGCTATCTGTGGGAGAGGGGATCCAAGAGGCTGTAGGGTGAGGGACCGTTTTGTGAAGCTGACTTCGCTGCACATGATGCACGCCCTTCCATTGCTGGTTGGCCTGGTGGCTGCACGGCCCATCCTCGGCCTCGGCCGCGCTCCACAGAGCAATCTACCCCAGTCGGAGCGTCCCTATCCTGGCTTCTTCTCCAGCGGCTGTTTGGTTCTCTGTTGAGCTGTGAGATCCGCCCACCAGAAAGAACACATGAGGATGAGTCAGGGCGTTGGACTACCCAGCCGGTTATTGCCGACAGCCCTGACCAAGGCAACTCTCCAAGGCAACGAGCTGCGATTCCCTTCCAGCATTGCTACCGATTCAAACGATATCTGCAGGGATGGGAAACCGGAGCGGAAACAGGGCTGCGTGAAGCAAGTGCTGTGACTGTCGGCTGGTGGTGGAAAGGGACATCAAATCGTAGGGGACTTGTGGTGACCCCCATGGGATTTTCAAGGCAAGGGATGTCTGGAGGCTGGT
>NW_015172160.1:51976-63993 GCF_001447785.1 Gekko japonicus | reverse complement strand
GAGGTTGGATTTATACCCTATGGCCCTTCACTACCCAAAGGAGTCTCAGAGCGGCTGACAAACTCCTTTCCCTTGCCCTCCCCACAACAGACCACCCGTGAAGAAGGTGGGGCTGAGAAAGCTCTTCCAAGAACTGCTCATGAGAGAACAGCTCTGACAGAATTATCGCTTGCCCAAGGTCATCCAGCAGCTGCAAGTGGAGGAGCGGGGAATCCAACCCGGTTTTCCCAGAGTCCGCACGCTTAACCACTACACCAAACTGGCTCTCTGGAAGGCCATGTGCAGTGAGGGAGAGGATAAAGGGAGAGGGGAGGGTGTCAGAGGGCACCTCCTAGGTTAAGACAAAGAGACCTGCTCTAGCCTGGGCCATCCAGGGCAGGGCAGACGGCAGAAGAGGTTTGCTGTTGCCTGCCTCTGCGCAGTAACCCTGGGTTTCTTTGGTGGTCTCCCATCTCCCAAGTTCAATCCTGTTTAGCTTCTGAGATCTGACAAGATCAGTCCAACCTGGGACATCTAGGTGTGGTTTGGTATTGCCTGCCTCTGCAGAGGAGGTTTGCTATTGCCTGCCTCTGCACAGTAATCCTGGACTTCTCTGGTGGTCTCCCGTCTGGGTACTAACCAGGTTCAACACTGCTTAGCTTCTGAGACCTGACAAGATCAGGCAAGCCAGGAACATCTAGGTCAAGGCATGAGATGTTCAGAGGTGGTTTGCCATGGCCCGCCTCTACATGGCCACCCTGCACATCTCTGGTGGTCTCCCATCCAAGTACTAACCAGGACTGACCCTGCTTAGCATCTGAGACCTGACAAGATCAGGCTAGCCTGGGCCACCCAGGTCAGGGCAGGCAACAAAGGTGGTTTGCTATTGCCTGTCTCTGCACAGTAACCCTGGGCTTCTTTGGCGGTCTCCCATCTGAGTACTAACCAGCTTCAACCCTGCTCAGCTTCTGAGATCTAGAGCCCGTTTGGTGTGGTGGTTAAGAGTGGTGGACACTAATCTGGAGAACTGGGCTGGATTCCCCACTTGGAGCTAGCTGGGTGACCGTAGGCAAGTTGCAGCACTCTCCACCTAAAAATAAGCATCACTCACAGGGCCGGCTCACCCGCTAGGTGAACTAGGCATTCGCCTAGAGCGCTGGGCCCTAGATGGGATGCCGATTCCCCCCCCCCATGGTCTCTTCCCCCCACGGTCTCTCTCTCGCTCGCTCCCTCTCCTTTCAGAGAGCCGCCAGTCCCACCACCACCGCGCGCGCCACCTCCTTCCCTCTCCCCGCCTGACTCTATTCATGTCTGAGGGCACCAATGGGAAGGCAGCAGCGGCAGGAGCCGGAGAAGCAGGAGCCGCCGCTTGGGCGGGCGCGCCTGTGGAGGGCCGAGCAGACGACGGGCTGGTGGGAGGAGCGTGGCGGAGGTGGTGGCCGGCCTGCCAGGGGGGCGTCCGTCCCGTTCGATGCCCGCCTCTGATGCCCGGAGCCTGGCCATGATGCTCATGTCCGAGGCCACCTCCGTGCTGGCTGAAGACCCAGACATCGACGTGGTGGGCGAGGGAGATGATGACAATGACGGGGAGGAGGGCGACGAGGAAAGGGACGACAACGAGAGCCTCCACCGGCACTTCCCGGGAGAGGAGGAGGGGGAGGGGGACCAAGAGGAGGCCCAGTCCCCCAGGGCAGGTGCACTAGGCTCTGGCTCCCCGGGCTCTGGCTCACCCTCCTCATCGTCATCTTCTTCTCCTTCCTCGATGTCTTCTTCTTCTTCATCATCATCATCGGTGTCGTCATGCCCAGCGGGGGCCTTCCGGGGGGTGGCGGCAAGAGCAGCCTGGTGAAGCCGCCCTACTCGTACATCACACTGATCACCATGGCCATCCTGCAGAGCGCCAAGAAGCAGCTGCGAGTTCATCAGCAGCTGCTTCCCCTACCACCGGGAGAAGTTCCCCGCCTGGCCGTAAAGGGAGGGCGTGTGAGCGGCGGAGAGAAGGGCTCTCTGGGGCACGCTGCTGGAGGTTGGCAACCCCGTAATTGGGCACACGTGGGGGGGCACCAGAAGGTAGCCCCACCTAGGGCGCCAAAAAACCCCGGGCCAGCCCTGATAAAAACATAAGAACATAAGAGATGCCAATGCTGGATCAGGCCAAAGGCCCATCCAGTCCAACACTCTGTATCACACAGTGGCCAGAAATACCAGTGCCATCAGGAGGTCCACTAGTGGGGCCAGGACATTAGAAGCCCTCCCACTGTTGACCCCCCCCCAAGCACCAAGAAGACAGAGCATCACTTGCCCCAGAGTCCCTATCTATACCTTGTGGCTAATAGCCACTGATGGACCTCTGCTCCAGATGCTTATCTAATTCCCTTTTGAAGCCGTCCATGCTTGTAGCTGCCACCACTTCCTGTGGCAGTGAATTCCAAGTGTTAATCACTCTTTGGGTGAAGAAGTACTTCCTTTTATCCATTCTAACCCGATCGATCACTCCGTTCTAACCCGACTGATCACTTGCCACCTAATGGTACCAAAAAAGAGCTACAGCTTCGGCAGCCAAACAATCCCTTCCGAGACCTCCTGGCTGTTCCACACACAATGCCATACCATAATAATTCTGAGATCTGACGAGATCAGGCTAGCCGAGAACATCTGCGTCAAGGAAAGAGACGTTCAGAGGTGGCTTGCCATTGCCTGCCTCCACGTGGCCACCTTGAACTTCTTTGTCAGTCTCCCATCCCAGAACTAACTACGGCCAACCTTGCTTCACTTCCATGACCTGACGAGATCAGGCTAGCCTGGGCCATTGCAGGTCTGCTGGCACCCTCCTGTTGCTCACACTGTCGTCCAAGCTGAGAATGAAAGATGTATTTGCATCTATTTGATTCTATCCCGCTTTCCTCCCCAGTTGGGACTCAGAGGAGCTGAGAACACGGCCCTCCCCCTCCTCTATTCTCTCACAACAACAACAACTGGCTAAGAGTTTGTGCTAGACTTAAGGTCACCCAGCAAGCTTCCATGGCAGAAGTGGAGATTTCTGCCTGAGTCTCCCAAGATCCTAGTGCGGTACCCTATCAGCCTATGCCATGCGGACTCTCTGTCACGGGCTGGGGGGCCAGTCAAAGGGAATCCAGAACAGGCCAAGGTCAGGAGCCAAGAAGACAGTGCAAAGTCCAAAAAGCCAAGCCGGGGTCAGGAGCCAGGAACACAGAGCCAAGTCCAAAGTTAGGGGGTCCAAAGGTCTAGATGCAAGCGCTGAGCCAGAGGGAAAGCTAGCGGCACAAAGCTGACTCATTGCTTCCATGAAGAGTACTGCCCAGAGTGTGGAGTTAAATGTTGGTACCAGTTAGCCATCTGCACAATCGGCCAGGCTCCTGTTAGAACTCTGGGCTAGCTGAGCGCCTCCCTTGTAGCCTGGCCTCTCTTCGCCTGGTTGCTAAGTTTTGCTGCAGTTGCTCCCTTAAACGAGTCAAGTGGGGGTGAGTCAGGAGGACTTTCAGCTTGCAGTTCTTCCCTCTTATCTGGGCCAGGTGTGAAGACTGCTGTTACAGGCACTTGCCAGCTACCCTCCTCTGCTATTTCAGAGGGGCCAGCTGTGGTTTCTGCAGGCTCTGTCAGCTCATCCTCATCCATGCCCATGACACTTTCTGGCTTGCAGGGGACTGCAGAGCCCTTCCTCTTGCCGGGGGTAGACAACTCACTGGTAGTTTCTTGGAGGCCTATCTGCCTTACAAACTGGAACTGATTTAATAGTCATCTTGTTTCCCCTGTGAATGCTGGGAGCTACAGTTCAACTCGGGGAGACAGCCCCGTCACAGAGAGCTCTCAGCCCGTTCACCTATCCTACAGAACAAATTTTGAGTTCAGCGGTACCTTCAAGGCCAACGGAAGTCTATTCAAGGTATGAGCTTTTGTGTGCAGGCAAACTTCTTCAGATACAGCGAAACAGAATTTCCTCAGCCATTATGTATAGGAAGAGAGAGGGTGAATAAATGTTTGTTGGACTTGAAGCCCAACTTGTGGTGGCGCTATGAATTCCTGTCCTCCAAGACGTCCTATCCTTCATGGCCTCATTCAGGCCTTGCAAACTGAGGGCCGTGTCTTACTCGATTGAGCCGATCCATCTCACGTTGGGTCTTCCTGCTGCCTCCAGCTTTTCCTAGCATGATTGTCTTTTCCAGTGATCCTTGTCTTCTCAGAATGTGACCTAAGTACGATAGCCTCACTTTAGTCATTTTAGTTTCTAGAGAGAGTTCAGGCTTGATTTCATAGAATCATAAAATGTTGGAAGGGACCTTGCAGGTAATTTAGTCCAACCCCCTGCACTCTGCAGGAGCATAGCCGAAAGATAGCCCAACAACATACCCGAAAAATGGTCGTCCAGCCTCCTCTTGAAGACGTCCAGCGAAGGAGCATCCACCACTCCTGAGGCAGACTGTTCCACTGCTCAACCACTCTTACAGTTAGGAATTTCTTCTGATATTTAGCCGGTATTGACTCCCTTGTAATTTCTAGAACTAGTTGTCTAGAACTTACTGATTAGTAAGTTGTCTAGAACTTACTGATTTGTTGTCTAGAACCTACTGATTAGTGTCATTGGCAGTTCACGGTATCCATAAAACTCTCCTCCAACACCACATTTCAATGGCATCCGCTTTCTTCCCGTTAGCTCTCTTCATTGTCCAACTTTAATAATAATTATAATAATAATACTTTCAATTTATTAATCGCTTTCCCCAGTGGGCTCAAAGCGATGTACAGTTACACATTTTAGACAGGGGACTAACAATGTTCATAGGGGATAGGGAAGACAACATATATTCATTTAATTGCACACGCTGTCACTGCACGGTGTAAACATCTTCTGGCTTGGCTCAGTCATTTTCCGAACGGCTGCTTGTCGACCAGGCTTCAGGACCCGTATATCACATTGCCACACTGCCACCGCCTGGCCGGAAACATCCACTGCAGGGATTTTTGTAACCGAGAAGTTCTTCTGCCTTTGTTCGAACTCGACCAGGACGTCCCGACCGTCAGCTAACACCCTCCCACAAGGGAGATTGGTGTGCCCACCCTCTCTAAGGAGTGGTTCCCATTTTATCTACTCTCTGAAGCTTTCGAATCGCTGGGTGGACGATGAGCTGGGGACAACAGGCTGGCTGCTCACACCAGCGCGGGGCTCGAACTAATACAGTTTGGATGTTAAGACAGTGGGATATACCCACTGTGCCACTCCCCTTTCACACCCATATTAAGACAGTGGGAAATACCCACTGTGCCAATGCTCCCCTTTCACACCCATGGCTAGTAATGAAGAATATCATGGCATGAATGAGCTTGAACTCAGTCACCAGTGACACATCCTTACTTTTAAGAATCTTTTCTAGCCAGTTTAGTGGTGTAGTGATTAGGAGCGCGGACTCTAATTCCCACTCCTTCACATGCAGCTGCTGGGGTGACCTCAGGTCAGTCACAAGTTCTCTCAGAGCTGTTCTCTCAAGGGCAGTCCTCGAGAGAGTTCTCTCAGCCCCACCTACCTCACAGGCAGTGTTCCCTCTAAGCTGAGTTAGTGTGAGCTAGCTCACAGTTTTTGAGCCTCGGGCTCACAGATTTTTTTGTCTTAGCTCAGGAAGGAGGGCTCCAGAGCAAACTAATTTATGCAGTAGCCAAATCGCTCGTTCACAACTTTAATGCCAGGAGCTCACAAAGCGGAACTTTTGCTCACAAGACACCACAGCTTAGAGGGAGCATTGCTCACAGGCTGTCTGTTGTGGGGAGGGGAAGGGAAAGGAGACTTGCAAGCCGCTCTGAGACGCCTTCGGGTAATGAAGGGTGGGGTCTAAATCCAATCTCTTCTCCTTCTTCCTAATCTCAACCTCCTTCTGATTTCTGGCTTGCCGTCTCCCTTTTGGTTGACGACGGCACCCAGGAATACGAAATCCCCAACCATTTCACCCAACTACGCTTCCAGATTTCTCGTAGGGGGAAACCAGAAACCAGACAACTTTTAAAACTAGCAGCCTGTGTGTGTGTGCGCGCGCTTTCTGTAGGCTGTGGAGTAACATGATGACCTCCCACCTGCTACTCTACCAGATCTTGGAAACCATCTCCCCCCACCACCACCACCCTGTCTTTGCCAAGCTCTTCCCTCCGGTAAATGAGAATCATGATTAAGCTTTCATTTAGACTTCCTTCATGCTGTCACCTCTCAGTTTCCTTCTCTGGAGGCTTACAAAAGATGGAGGCGGTGCGGCGGGGGGCGGGGAGAGAGATTTCAAAATCTCTTCCGAAGAAATCCTGCCTCCGCCGTGGGCCTCCTGTAGTATCGAAAACAAGATAAACAAGCTTTGTTCCCCCTGTTATGCAGCCTTGGCCTGTCATGAAAGTCATTTCTGTGTTGTGCTTGTTTTTTCCCCCCCTTTCCCTTAAACAAGAGGCATTTAACAAAGCATTTTTTAAAGCATTACAAACAGATCGTCGCCTGCTTTCAGCATGCTGGGTTTCGGCAATAGCTCCCGCATCTAGCTGTGCTGCTTACATTGGCTGGAGCCCCTTCTGCGTTGGGGAGCTTATTTTCACACACTGGTCCTTTTGAAACGGAGGGAAGGCAATGATTGGATAGAGTGATGGAAATAATGTGCGAAAACGGAGCTAATGGCATTGTTAACACTGCTCCGCTAATCTGGTTAATCTGCATGGTTTGTTTGTTTTGTCTTTGTACTCATTGATTCTCTAGACTTCTAGAGAGGACAGATCTGCGCATTCCCCCCCCCCTCCATAACTAGCAATTCAAGACAGTCCAGTGGAGCCTGAGTGGTGGGTGTTGCCTTCTGTTCTGACGCGCTTCCGGGTGATGTCAGGGGGTGTGGCATATGCCAATGAGTTATGCGAATGAGTTATGTTAATGAACTATGAACCCTGCCGTAGGGTGTAAAGGGACTATGAAGCCAGGTGACCAGAGTGAGATGCCAGACACACACACCAGCAGATGCCTGTGAGATGACGTGCCCATGGTTTCCAAAAGGTTGCCCTGTTCCAGAGACTTTTTCCTATACACACCACAAGCACTACACAAGCAACCAGCTTGCCATTGCTGGTCAAGCAGTGGAGTCAAAAAGCCATTAAGTGACTCTGTTCAAGAAAGCCCCCCCCCCAACATCCTTGTTGCTGCAAAGACTACACAAAGGAACATCTTCCACAATCAGGGCCGGCCCGAGGTTGTCCTGCGCTCTAGGCGAGCGCAGATGCCAACCTCCTGGCGGGGCCTGGAGACACGTTCTGGGCGTCCTTTCCCCCGGGGCGGGCGGTGTGTGTGGGGGTCTGGGTCTGCTCGCCCCCCCCCCGCAGCCAACCGCACCCCCCGCCCCCCCCCGCCGCCCCCACCACTGCTGGGCAGGAGAGGCCGAGAAAGAAGAAGAAGAAGGCGGTGGGTGGGGAAAAGGAAAGCGCAGCGCCGGAGAAGGGCCACTCTCCCCCCCCGCTCCTCCCACACACACCAGCAGTGACCGCTGTTCCATGCCCAGAAGAGGGCAAAAAACCTCCAGGATCCCCGGGCAAACTGGCCTGGCGAAAAACTGCTTCCTGACCCCAAAGTGGCGACCGGCATTTCCCGGGGTGTATAAGAAAGGGCCACGAGAACTAAGCACTGATGCAACCCTCCCTCCCATTATCTGCATAACGTCACAGAATCAGCATTGCTGTCAGAGAGCCAGTTTGGTGTAGTGGTTAAGGGCATGGACTCTAATCTGGGAGAACCGGGTTCGATTCCCCACTCCTCCACATGAAGCCAGCTGGGTGACCTTGGGTCAGTCACAAGTTGTCTCTCTCGAAAGCAGTCCTTGAAAGAACTCTCTCAGTCCCACCTACCTCACAGGGTATCTGTTGTGGGGAGGGGAAGGGAAAGGAGGTTGTAAGCCGCTCTGAGACTCTGAGTGAAGGGTGGGGTATAAATCCGATCACCTCTTCTTCATCTAGCCTCTGTTTGCCGGTGCCACCCTGTTCCCTGGTGCCTTGGGCAGCCTTTGGGTAGAACCCAAGTTGCCCCACTGAAATGCATCCTGGAACATGTAGTCCTCAGGGTCCCTGTACCCCATCCTCATAGGGTTCCCAGCTATTTATAAGAAACGGGAGGATGTTAAAGCGTTGTTTTTCCCCCCTCCCCAGATTTCTCCGGCATCATTTATAAATAGCTGTGCCCTTTCAGATTTGATCTGGAGTGTGTGTCACCATATGTGTTAGGCTAATTAGGTTCTGGGAGAACTTGGATTTCTACATAGGGGCTAGCTTTATTTATATAAATACAGCTGGGTGTGGTTCTTCAGTACCGGCGCCCCGAGGGCCATCCATGCACTAAGGTACTTCTGGGGGAAAAAACCTAGCATTTTCTACATTACAGAACTCTGAACCGGCGCTTTGTTTCCCTTAGCCGTGCCAAATTATATCATCGTAGGCTGTTCGCTCACCTTCTCCTCCAACACCTGGAGGGCGAACGGTCTCCCACTGTAAGTCTGAGCCATTAAATTTTCCGCTTTCGGTACACTGTGATTTCCATTTAATCCTTTTTAGGCGAGCATCGGAAATAATACTTTCTCGTGCCCTGCCATCTATTTTTATAATTAAGAACATAAGGAGAGTCTTTTTGGATCTGCGTTCAGACGGGGCGTTTCAGCCGGGATAAACTGTACCGGTTGGAACCGTCGCAGTTTGTGCCGGCTGAAACGCGATCACACTTACCTCCTGTCTGCGGAGCCCATCGCTGTATGCCCGTTCACACACAGCGGGCGTCGGCGGTTTGTTGTTGTTGTTTTTTTAAACTCAGTTTGCGCATGCGCATAGGCAGCCATCCACAGAATGGCGATCTTCGCGCATGGGCAAAACACCCCGTCCCGAAAAGCATGCCCTGAAGAGAGGACTTAACTTTAAAGTTTAAAGAGCAAACTGGCCTCCCTGAGGTCCCGGACTCCTCTAAAACGTTAAACTAAGGACCTTTTCTTTTTTTTCTTAAACAAACGCCGGGGCAAACCTTCGCCCAAGCGCATATCGCTGACCTACAAAAAAATGGCGGGGGGAAAAACGGAGCCTCTGGCTTGCGGAGGGCTAACAACAAAAAATGGCGGGCAAAAATCGGAAGCCTTGGGCTTCCAAACGGAAGTGGCTCTACAACGTTGGAGAGCGATCAGAGGGGGGGTAAAGCGATTGCAACCATTGCACTCAGGATACCACCACTTGGGGACCTAGTGGCAGAATACAACAGTTTAAAGCTCTTTGCAACGGTTAGGGACGGAAGGCAGATGTTCGCCGTGGGAACGCCGGTAAGTACATACCTATACCGTTGTAAATGCCCCATCTGAACGCACCCTCTATCTGCTGGTATGTTTACTGCTCCTCCCAATTTGGAGTAGCCCCTCCAAACCTTCATCCACATCATTTATAAAGATACTGAAAAGTACCGGGCCCAGAACCGAGCCCTGTGGCACCCTGCTGGACACCCCCCTCCGTTCAGATGAAACGCCATTAACAACTACTCTTTATGAGGTTTCTGCGCAATGCGTCGTTCATCTCCATGCGCTGTTTCCTGGCTCTTTCTCCAGACTTCCCTGCGGTGTCTCAGTTTGCTCGTGGCTTCCTCCTTTTTTGCATTTTGGCTTCTTTGTTATTTTTAGCCCGCCGTAGGAGGTACTCGGAGATGCTGGGCTCGTTTCAGTGGCTTTGTCTGAACCGAGATTCAGAAGTCTTTGCAACACAGGCTCACTAACTACGATCACAGCCTGATCTCCCTCCTCTGTCCTGTGGAAACCAGCATGTTGCAGGTGGACAAACCCGTCTTTCAAGTGTCTTCTCAAGGGCTAGCTAAAACTTAACACAGGGGTACGGGCCCGTGTTGAGGAATCTGTTATGTATTCAATAAGCTGCCATTGAATGCATAATGTGTGATGAAAACATCTAATTGGAATGCTATGTTAAGCTTCGTCCTGGGCTAGGATCCAAATACATCCAATCACATTGCTAGCCCAGGAAGCACCTAACCAATCACTATCAACAAGCTCCCTGAGCGGGAACGTCCGTGATTGGTCCTTATGTATGCAACCTTATTGGTTGGTAAATGTACAGTGGGCGTGGCTACATTAGCCGGGAGAGTTTAAAAGCAGGACAGCTGCAATGTAAAGCTGGCTATCAGATGTTGATCCGTGTTGGAGTTGTGTTTGAGTTGAGGAATAAAGCTGAATCTTTCCTGAATCACTCTCCGACTGCTTTGTTAAGCGAGCGACTTAACAGAATCAATGCAGAATATTGTGCGAAGTGCAGTCAAATTGCAGTCAACTCATGGGGATCCCACAGAGTTTTGAAGGCAAGAGGTGAGCCGAGGTGGTTTGCCCTTGCCTGCCTCTGCATAGCAGCCTTAGACTTTCTTGGTGGTCTCCCATCCAAGTACCAAATGGGCACCACATTTTAGGAAGGACGTTGACAAGCTCGAGCGTGTCCAGAAGAGGGCAACCAGGATGGTGAGAGGGTTGGAATCCAAGTCTTATGAGGAAAGGCTGAAAGAGCTGGGTATGTTTAGCCTGGGAAGGAGAAGGCTTAGAGGGGACATGATTGCAGTCTTCAGCTATCTGAAGGGCTGTCAGGTAGAAGACTCTTGAGAGTCCCTTGGACTGCAAGAAGATCAAATCAGTCAATCCTAAAAGAAATCAACCCTGACTGTTCCCTGGAAGGCCAGATAATGAAACTGAAGCTCAAATACTTTGGCCACCAAATGAGAAGGGAGCACTCACTGGAGAAGACCCTGATGCTGGGAAAGATTGAAGGCCAAAGAAGACGGGGACGGCAAATGATGAGATGGTTAGACAGTGTCACAGATGCAACGAACATGAAGTTGAGCAAACTTCAGAGGACGGCGGAAGATAGGAAGGCCTGGCGTGATCTGGTCCATAGGGTCGCGAAGAGTCGGACTCGACTGTGCGACTGAACAACAACAACAGGTAGAAGATGGAGCAGATCTCTTCTCTCTTGCTCCGGATTGCAAGACTAGATCTAATGGGTGGAAATGACAAGGGGGTCGATACCGGATAAATATCAGGAGACACTTCCTAACTGTCAGAGTAGTTGAGCAGTGGAACAGTCCAACTTGGGTGGGCGTGGTTTGCTCCTTCACTGGACGTCTTCAAGCGGAGGCTGGACGACCATCTTCCGGGTATGTTGCAGGGCTATCTTTCGGCTCTGCTCCTGCAGAGTGCAGGGGGTTGGACTAGATGACCTGCAAGGTCCCTTCCAACTCTAACATTCTTTGACTCTATGACATCAAGCCTGAGCTTTCCCTAGAAACTAAAATGACTAAAATGAGGCTATCATACTTCGGTCACATTCTGAGAAGACAAGGATCACTGGGAAAGACAATCATGCTAGGAAAAGCTAGATGACCTGCAAGGTCCCTTCCAAATCTAACATTCTATGACTCTACTGACCATGGCTGACCCTGCTTAGCTTCTGAGATGCGATGAGACTGGGCTAGCTTGGGCCATTCGGGTCTATGTAATGTGGAATAGTGGCTCTGATAAAACACCATTTAAAACCTACTGGACTAAGCAGGGCTAATTTGGTGCCCGGGAAAAGTCAGATCAAAGGGAACTTCCACATTCAGAGGCAGTCAACCTCTGAATCCCAGTGCCAGGAGGCGATATCAGGGGAAGGCCTCAGCCTCCATGACCTGTTGCTGGACCTCCAAAGGAACTGGTTGGCCACTGTGTGAGACAGGATGCTGGACTAGATGGACCATTGGTCTGATCCAACAGGGCTCTTCTGGTGTTCTTATGAAGGCCTCAGCCTCTCTGCCCTGTTGTTGGCCCTCCAGAGGCACTGCCTGGCCACTCTGTGAGACAGGATGCTGGACTAGATGGACCACTGGTCTGATCCAGCAGGGCTCTTCTGATGTTCTTATGAAGGCCTCGGCCTCTCTGCCCTGTTGTTTGCCCTCCAGAGGAACTGGTTTGCAACTGTGTGAGACAGGATGCTGGACTAGATGGACCACTGGCTCTCTG
>NW_015172160.1:49477-50446 GCF_001447785.1 Gekko japonicus | reverse complement strand
TCTAGTGTCCTGGCCCCACTGCTGGACCTCCTGATGGCACCTGGTATTTTTGGCCACTGTGTGACACAGAGTGTTGGACTGGATGGGCCATTGGCCTGATCCAACATTGCTCCTCTTATGTTCGTAGGATGTTGGACTACATGGACCTCTGATCTAATCCAGCAGGGCTCTTCTTACATTCATACGAGCATCCAGGGGGCCCCTGGAGAAACGAAGCTCTCGGGTGAAGCTACAGATTGTAGGAAGAGATCCAAAGTGGACATCTCCATCTGGGAGCAGCAGGTGACACTGAAAAGCCGTGTGTTGCTATTTCCCGAACGTGTTAGACTTGAAGCAGGAGACATTCTCAGCCGCGACTGACTGCCAGCCAGCCAGTTTTGCAGAGATTTCAAGCTTTTCATAGATCAAAGCAAACATCGGGGATATATACATATATATTTCACCAGAGGAGTCCGCGGATGCCCAGCGAGTTGTTTGAAGAGCTTTCAACAGGCCTGAAGCTGAGGAAGCAAATCTGCAGTTCCGGGCAGCAAACAGATTTCATCCCAAATAATGTGCGAAGAGATCCGAGGGGGAGCGGCACGTTTGGATTCCCGTCGTCCTCGGCAGAACGCTACTCGCCCGCTGTTCCCGTGCGAATTCAGCCATACTGCCTGTGTTGTGGGTAGCGAGGAAGGGCAGATGGGGGGGGCATTTGGCAATCTGACATTTGCCTGGAGAGCCACTGGGTCGGCTGGCACCTGGCACCCACAATATTGGCACCCACAACACCCAAGGAGTGATTCAAACATGGGATTCCCTGCCACAGGAGGCGGTGGTGGCTACAAGCATGGACGGCTTCAAGACGGAATTAGGTAAGCATATGGAGCAGAAGTCCATCAGTGGCTATTAGCCACAAGGTACAGATAGGAACTCCCTGTTTGGGGCAAGTGATGCTCTGTATTCTTGGTGCTTGGGGGGGGCAACAGT
>NW_015172160.1:42506-49161 GCF_001447785.1 Gekko japonicus | reverse complement strand
CTGGTATTTTTGGCCTCTGTGTGACACAGAGTGTTGGACTGGATGGGCCTTTGGCCCGATCCAACATTGGCTTCTCTTATGTTCTTATATGGAGCAGAAGTCCATCAGTAGCTATTAGCCACAAGGTATAGACAGGAACTCCCTGTCTGGGGCAAGTGATGCTCTGTCTTCTTGGTGCTTGGGGGGGGGTCAACAGTGGGAGGGCTTCTAGTGTCCTGGCCCCACTGTTGGACCTCCTGAGGGCACCTGGTATTTCTGGCCACTGTGTTGGACTGGATGGGCCTTTGGCCTGATCCAACATTGGCTTTTCTTATGTTCTTATATGGAGCAGAAGTCCATCGGTAGCTAATAGCCAGAAGGTATAGATAGGAACTTCCTGTCTGGGGCAAGTGATGCTCTGTCTTCTTGGTGCTTGGGAGGTGGGGGAGAGTGGGAGGGCTTCTGGTGTCCTGGCCCCACTGCTGGACCTCCTGATGGTATCTGGTCTTTTTGGCCACTGTGTGACAGAGTGTTGGACTGGATGAGCCATTGGCCTGATCCAATATTGGCTTCTCTTATGTTCTTATGTTCTTAACATTGGCAGAGAAAAAGGATGGCTTTCCCCCCCCCTTTCTCCTCTAGGACCAGCAGCAGAAGGCAGAGTCCCAGCAGAGAGGCTGAAGCTGCAGGAAGTGGCAAGGGAACTAAACAAATTATCCTAGTTTGGCTTACTTCGCTGGACTCAAACTTTGTTTCAAGCTGGAGGGAGGGAGGAATTTTCCCGTCTCTAACAGCAGCGTCAGGAGCTGCGGTGGCTCAAGTGGTTAAGACACTGAACGGCAGGCTGTGGAAGGTCGATAGTTTAGCAGTTCAAGACCTGAGTGTGCCGCAGGACGGAGTGAGCTCCCGTCTCTAGTTCCAGCTCCTGCCAACCTAGCAGTTCGAAAGCAAGACATTGCAAGTAGATAAATAGGTACCGCTTCGGTGGGAAGGTAACAGCGTTCCGTGTGCCTTGGTGTTTAGTCATGCCGGCCACATGACCACGGAAACATCTTCGGACAGCGCTGGTTCTTCGGCTTTGAAACGGAGATGAGCACCGCAACCTTAGAGTCGGACTCGACTGGCTTTCGAGCAAGGGAACCTTTACCCTTATCTTTAACAGCAGCATCACACAACATGCCTACATCACCTGGAAGTATTGTAGAAAGGTCGGTGACATCGGGGGGGGGGGGTGACACTCTGGTTTGCGGACAAAACTCTATGGCTTGGGGCCGATTTTGCCATAGAGTTTGGCCCCAAAACCAGAGTGTCACCTTCAACGTGCCTGTGCCTAGAATACAGAGCATCACTGCCCCAGATGGAGTGTTCCCTCTGTACCTTGTGGCTGACAGCCATAAAAACAGAAGAGGAGCTGTATTGAATCAGGACAATGGCCCATCCAGTCCAACACTCTGTGTCACACAGTGGCCAAAAACACCAGGTGCCCTCAGGAGGTCCAGCAGTGGGGCCAGAACTCCAGAAGCCCTCCCACTGTTGCCCCCCAAGCACCAAGAATACAGAGCATCACCGCCCCAGACAGTGTGTTCCCTCTACCCCTTGCAAGCTAATAGCCATTGATGGACCTCTGCTCCATATAAGGAGATAAGAGAAGCCATGTTGGATCAGGCCAAAGGCCCATCCAGTCCAACACTCTGTGTCACACAGTGGCCAAAAATACCAGGTGCCATCAGGAGGTCCAGCGGTGGGGCCAGAACTCCAGAAGCCCTCCCACTGCTGCCCACCAAGCACCCAGAGTACAGGGCATCACTGCCCCGGACAAGAGTGTTCCCTCTATACTTTGTGGCTCATAGCCACTCATAGACCTCTGCTCTATAAAAGAACATGAGAAGCCATGTTGGATCAGGCCAGTGGCCCCTCCAGTCCAACACTCTGTGTCACACAGTGGCCAAAAATACCAGGTGCCATCAGGAGGTCCAGCGGTGGGGCCAGAACTCCAGAAGCCCTCCCACTGCTGCCCACCAAGCACCCAGAGTTCAGGGCATCACTGCCCCGGACAGAGTGTTCCCTCTATACCTTGTGGCTAACAGCCCCTCTTGGACCTCTGCTCCACGGGCTTATCCAATCCCCTCTTGAAGCTGTCTTCGCTTGCAGCTGCCACCCCTTCCTGCGGCCATGAATTCCACGCGTTCATTACTCTTTGGGTAAAGGACTTTCTTTTACCGGTTCTAAGCATACTGCTCATTAATTTCATCGAGTCCCCCCAAGTTCTTCCCCCTGTTCGCCTAAGTCTCATCCCATTCCATCCCGTCAATCGTTGAAAATATTTCACTTTTTTAAAAAATAGAGCCAATGTGTGTGTATGTGAGATTCCTTGTGATTAATCAATCGTCCAATTGCTGTGAGACACATGTCTTCACGCTAAGCGGCACTGTAGGGGTACCATAATTAGTGCTTGGTACTACTACTGTTTAAAGAGTTGCCAGAAGAGAAGGCAACAGGGAGCTAGGGTGTAGGCGAGTCCAAGGGTTAAGCAACACCATATGTCTGCTTACAAGCTGTCTCCAGTTTCCCTGCTTGGATCAGAGTCACACGCCAGATCCAAGAACTTTGCTTAGAAGCTGTGTGTGCTGATTCTGCTGATGAGGGGTGGCGAGGGTGGAGGAGGGGGCTCCTGCTTCCCTCTGAGCCCTTTTCCAGATCATAGAATCATAGAATGTTAGAGTTGGAAGGGACCTTGCAGTTCATCTAGTCCAACCCCCTGCACTCTGCGGGAGCATAGCTGAAAGATAGCCCTACATACCTACAACAGACCCAAAAGATGGCCGTCCAGCCTCCGCTTGAAAACGTGCTAAAGAAACGGTTTGGTGTAGTGGTTAGGAGCGCAGACTCTAATCTGGGAGAACCGGGTTTGATTCTCACACTCCTCCACATGCATTCTCCAGATTGGCGTCCACCACTCTTAACCACTACAAGAAGAAGAAGAAGAAAAGGAAGAAGAAGAAATTAGATTTATACCCTAAGAACATAAGGGAAGCCAATGTTGGATCAGGCCAAAGGCCCATCCAGTCCAACACTCTGTGTCACACAGTGGCCAAAAATACCAGGTGCCATCAGGAGGTCCAGCAGTGGGGCCAGGGCACTAGAAGCCCTCTCACTGTTGACCCCACCCCCAAGCACCAAGAATACAGAACATCACTTGCCCCCGGCCGAGAGTTCCTACCTATACCTTGTGGCTAATAGCCACTAACCAAAGGGCTGCCCCCCATAAGAACATCAGGGAAGCCAATGATGGATGAGACCAAAGGCCCATCTAGTCCAACACTCTGTCACACAGTGGCCAGAAAGACCAGGTGCCATCAGGAGGTCCAGCAGTGGGGCCTGGACACTAAAAGCCCTCCCACTGTTGCCCCCCCCAAAGCACCAAGAAGACAGAGCATCACTTGCCCCAGGCCGAGAGTTCCTACCTATACCTTGTGGCTAATAGCCACTGATGGACCTCTGCTCCATATAAGAACATAAGAGAAGCCAATGTTGGATCACACCAGTGGCCCATCCAGTCCAACACTCTGTCACAGAGTGGCCAAAAATACCAGGTGCCCTCAGGAGGTCCAGCAGTGGGGCCAAGACACTAGAAGCCCTCCCACTGTTGACCTCCCCCCCCAGCACCAAGAATACAGAGCATCACTTGCCCCAGACTGACAGTTCCTACCTATACCTTGTGGCTCGTAGCCACTGATGGATTTCTGCTCCATATGCTTACCTAATTCCCTCTTGAAGCCGTCCATGCTTGTAGCCCCCACCACCTCCTGTGGCAGCGAATTCCATGTGTTAATCACTCTTTGGGTGTGATTACCCTGCCCTTCACTCAGAGTCTCAGAGCCGCTTACAAACTCCTTTCCCTTTCCCTCCCCACAACAAACACCCTGTGAGGTAGGTGGGGCTGAGTGAGCTCTCTCGAGGACTGCTCTTGAGAGAACAGCTCTAACAGAACCGTGGCTGCATGTGAAGGAGTGGGGAATCAAACCTGGTCCTCCAGACTAGTGTCCACCACTCTTAACCACGACACCAAACAGCATGCATAAACATTTTTACCCTCTGTGGAATGTCAAATACCCCATCCAGCAGGTGCCCATTGCAGTTAGACTGGGACAGTCGGCCCAGTTACCTTGCCAATGTGGATCCTTTCTTTCTGTTCTCTCAACATACAGAGTGGGGGCAATCGAGGGACTTCATCTGCCCTTGGTAATGCCTCAATAGCTAGTCCTGGTTGGCTATACGGCACTGCAAATTCTCTATACCAACCATGTGATCCCTGATTGGTTGGAACGACGCACGGTAATGCCTCAATAGCTAGTCTTGATTACCTATACGGCACTGCAAACTCTCTATACCAACCATGTGATCCCTGATTGGTTGAAAGATGCATGGTAATGCCTCAATAGCTAGTCCTGATTGGCTATACAGCACTGCAAACTCTCTATAGCAACCATGTGATCCCTGATTGGTTGCACGGTAATGCCTCAATAGCTAGTCCTGATAATGCCTCAATAGCACGGTAATAGCACGGTAATGCCTCAATAGCTAGTCCTGATTGGCTATACAGCACTGCAAACTCTCTATAGCAACCATGTGATCCCTGATTGGTTGGAACGACGCACGGTAATGCCTCAATAGCTAGTCCTGATTGGCTATATAGCACTGCAAATGCTCTATACCAACCATGTGATCCCTGATTGGTTGGAACAACGCAAGGAAGAACCCCTCCCAAGCCGAAATCCACGAGGGTGTTCCTTGCATGCTTCTGTCTGCTGGCACACACCATCTTGTATGTGCGGTTCTCTCAACGTGCCGGCATATGCTTTGATCGTTCGACGTCTGAGGATGTCATTGCCATTCATGCATGATGTATTAGCGTAGGGGGAGGTCTTGGTCCCCTCTCCGCCGATGTGTGGTTTGAATGTCTGACTGCCTCCCCCACGCACACTACACCTGCCCATTAAGACACATCTCCTCTCCTTTTCATATGCAATTTTCTTCATGGTCTCCCCGATCCTTCTGTGACTGTCCCCAGGGTAACGTCTTTATTGATGCAGCATTCGTTTAATGAACACCGGCAGATGGGAAATGGCATTCGAAGCTGCAGAAGGCTAAAAGCACCGTAAAGAGCAAAGGGAGCCGGAGAGGGAAGGTGGGTAGCGTTGGAGCCTTCCCACTCGATTGCAGTGACTCCCCCCCCCCCAAGACCTGCCAAACAAGGGATATGATGAGCGGCGGTTCACAGGGGGAGTTGCAAAGAGTCTCCCCTCCACTAAGTGCTGCTGAAAAGGGACGGGAAGCGGTGTCTTTAGCACACATCAGTGACTGAGTAGCTGTGTATGTGAACAAGATCTTGGGGTACGGGTGGACCAAAGGTTAAATATGAGCAGCCAGTGTGATGCGGCGGCAAAAAAGGCTAATGTGATCTCAGGGTGTATCAACGGAGGCATCAGATCCAAATTGCAGGATTTCGTAGCCCCGTTGTACAGTGCATTGGTCAGGCCGCACCTGGAGTCTTGTGTGTGCTTGTGGAGGCCTCACTTCAAATAAGGTGTGGACAGAATGGAGCGGGTGCAGAGGAGAGCGGCAAGGGTGATCGGGGGCCTGGAGACCAAGAAGCCCTAGGAGGAAAGGCTGAGGGACTTGGGAAGGTTCAGTCTGGAGAAGAGGAGGTTGAGAGGGCACTGTCAGACTCCTGTCCGACTCTTTATCTACCTGCTCTATCCCATGCATCATCTTATAAACCTCGATCATGTCACCTCTCAGCTGTCGTTTCTCCAAGCGAAAGAGCCCCGAGCGTTTTAACCTTTCTTCACAGGGAAAGTGTTCCCTCTTCTTCTTCTTTTTGAGATACGGTGACCAGAACTGTACACAGCCTTCCACGTGAGGCCGCACCATAGATCCATACAGGGGCTCCTGTCATCCTCTGCCCATCCGGGCTGTCCTAAGGAAGCAGAGAAGGATTTCACATGACATAATTGGCCGACATTTATCCAGAGGTCATTCGGGGTCACTTATTCGGACATTCCCCCCTTCCCCTCTGTCATCACTAAATACGCAGCTGTGACAGATAGGATGAGGATTCTCTAATAGCAACTGACCGTCCTGGCCAGGATCGTGGGCGGCAGAGAGGCAGAGACCAGGACGAGGTGAAGGGCTGGCTCAGAGGAGCGACAGGTCAGAAGCCGTGGGGCACCATCGCCAGCGAGGTTTCGGAGAAAGCCAGAGGTCAGGTGCCAGGCATTGACAAATCCAAAGTCACAGGAGGTGCCGGGGGGGGGGGGAAGTGGACAGGAGAGGGGCGAGAGCAAGAAAAGAGAAGAGGAAAACAAATCAGCCAGTATCATCCTGCCCCTGTACAGGGGTCATTTTGTAGAAAAAGGGGTGCAGGAGCTCATTAGCATAACTCATTAGCATAACTCATTTGCATACGCCACACCCCCTGACAGCGCCGGAAGTGTGTCAGAAGGCAACACCCACCACTCAGGCTCCACTGGACTGTTTTGGATTGCTAGCTATTGGGGGGGGGGAGAGAACATGCAGATCTGTCCTCGCAGAGGAGGGAGAGCTTGTACCTGAATAAAACTTGGTCTTAAAGGTGCCACTGAACAGTTTTGGACTGGGGGGCCGGGGGGAGCTC
>NW_015172160.1:40004-41877 GCF_001447785.1 Gekko japonicus | reverse complement strand
CTCAGTCTGGGGTAAGTGATGCTCTGTATTCTTGGTGCCTGGGGGGGGGGGGCAACAGTGGGAGGGCTTCTAGTGTCCTGGCCCCATTGCTGGACCTCCTGATGGCACCTGGTCTTTTTGGCCACTGTGTGACAGAGTGTTGGACTAGATGGGCCATTGGCCTGATCCAACATTGGCTTCTCTTATGTTCTTATGTTCTTAAGGAGCAGTAAAGACTATTGGACCCTTAGCTGCCCAGGAAAGGAGGGGGGACCTTTCTCTTGACCCACTTTTCTGGGCAGCCAAGTGTTCTGGTTCTGCTTGTATAACTGGGTTAAGAGAGTGGTTCTTTGGCAGTGGGCTGTGCACCAGTGGAACCAGTAGGGTTGTAGGGATTTGGGTATGGAGTCCGGGAAGGGCAGAGTTTGGGGAAATGGCCGGGGGGTGGAGCCTTGGGACATTGAGGCTTGGGGTGGCAAGCAGCCTCAGCAGGGTGTGATGCCATAGAATAAACCCTCCAAAGCAGCCATTTTATCCAGGGGAACGGATTTCTGTCATTTGGAGCCAGTCTGGTGTAGTGGTTAAGTGTGCGGACTCTGATCTGGGAGAACCGGGTTTGATTCCCCACTCCTCCACTTGCAGCTGCTGGATGACCTTGGGCAAGCCGTAGTTCTGACAAGAGCTGTCCTTGAAAAAGAGCCGTTTCTGTCAGAGCTCTCTCAGCCCCGGCTACCTCACAGGGTGTCTGTTGTGGGGAGTGGAAGGGAAAGGAGTTTGTAATCCACTCTGAGCCTCCTTTGGTAGTGAAGGGTGAGGTATAAGACAGCCAGTGTGGTGTAGTGGTGAAGTGTGCAGACTATAATCTGGGAGAGCCTGGCTGGATGACCTTGGGCAAGCTGTAGTTCTGATAAGAGCTGTTCTTGAAAAAGAGCAGTTTCTGCCAGAGCTCTCTCAGCCCCACCTGCCTCACAGTGTGTCTGTCGTGGGGCGAGGAAGGGAAAGGAGTTTGTAAGCCGCTCTGAGACTCCTTTGGGTAGTGAAGGGCGAGGTATAAATCCAATCTCCTCCTCTTCTTCTTCTATATATCCAGTCTCTTCTTCTTCCTCCTACTTGCAGCTGCTGGATGACCTTGGACAAGTCACAGTTCTTTCAGAGCTGTTCTCTCCAGAGCAGTCCTCGAAAGAGCTCTCTCAGCCCCGCCTACCTCACAGGGTGTCTGTCATGGGGAGGGGAAGGGAAAGGAGTATGTAAACTGCTCTGAGACTCCTTTGGTAGTGAAGGGTGAGGTATAAGACAGCCAGTTTGGTGTAGTGGGTAAGTGCGTGGACTCTAATCTGGGAGAACCGGGTTGGATTCCCCACTCCTCCAAATGCAGCTGCTGGATGACCTTGGGCAAGCCGTAGTTCTGATAAGAGCTGTCCTTGGAAAAAGAGCAGTTTCTGTCAGAGCTCTCTCAGCCCCGCCTACCTCACAGGGTGTCTGTCATGGGGAGGGGAAGGGAAAGGAGTATGTAAACTGCTCTGAGACTCCTTTGGTAGTGAAGGGTGAGGTATAAGACAGCCAGTTTGGTGTAGTGGGTAAGTGCGTGGACTCTAATCTGGGAGAACCGGGTTGGATTCCCCACTCCTCCAAATGCAGCTGCTGGATGACCTTGGGCAAGCCGTAGTTCTGATAAGAGCTGTCCTTGGAAAAAGAGCAGTTTCTGTCAGAGCTCTCTCAGCCCCGCCTACCTCACAGGGTGTCTGTCATGGGGAGGGGAAGGGAAAGGAGTATGTAAACTGCTCTGAGACTCCTTTGGTAGTGAAGGGTGAGGTATAAGACAGCCAGTTTGGTGTAGTGGGTAAGTGCGTGGACTCTAATCTGGGAGAACCGGGTTGGATTCCCCACTCCTCCA
>NW_015172160.1:38348-39329 GCF_001447785.1 Gekko japonicus | reverse complement strand
AGAAGACATAAGAACATAAGAACATAAGAGATGCCAATGTTGGATCAGGCTAAAGGCCCATCCAGTCCAACACTCTGTATCACACAGGGGCCAGAAATACCAGTGCCATCAGGAGGTCCACCAGTGGGGCCAGGACATTAGAAGCCCTCCCACTGTTGACCCCCCCCAAGCACCAAGACCCTGATGCTGGGAAAGATTGAAGGTCAAAGAAGATGGGGACGGCAAAAGATGAGATGGTTAGACAGTGTCATAGATGCAACGAACATGAAGTTGAGCCAACTTCAGAGGACGACGGAAGACCGGAAGGCTTGGTGTGATCTTGTCCATGGGGTCACGAAGAGTCGGACTCGACTGTGCGACTGAACAACAACAAACATAACAGATAAACGAGAGAAGTATATTTCGATAACAATACCATTAACTTCAAACCTTTTACTAACTCATTGTATATAAACTGATTTGTATAACATTCTCATCATAAGACTGCTGTTCTTTGAACTGGAAAATTTTCATATCTTTCTTGTTTAATGGGAGTGCTCAGACTAAAGTTGTCAAACTTAAAAATGTAACCATTTAATGTAATTAGGGTTGGTTGGCAAGAGGCCATTTTTCATAAAATATGTGAGAGCTGGAAACCAGTGTCCTACGAATTTTGAGTTTGCCCTAGGTGCACGGTCCTGGGTCTTTTCGTAAGTGTCTGCAATTTTGTCCATTATAAAATGGTCCCAACATTTATTACGCCATTGGTTAATTGTTGGAATACGAGGGGATTTCCATGCCACTGCAATAGACAATCTTGCCGTAGCCAGAAATGTGAACGCCAGGCCAGAGATCTTAGTTTCCTTATTATCACAAGTGAATGGAGAGTTCAATAATAATACTGCAGGGTCCAGTGGGATATTTTGAGAGGTAATCTTCTTGATTTTCACCAAAACCTGGAACCAAAAGGACTGAATTTTGGTGCAGGACCACCAGCAATGA
>NW_015172160.1:37553-38266 GCF_001447785.1 Gekko japonicus | reverse complement strand
CTTTCCAAGAAAGCTTCCTGTACTTTGGGTGTATATGATGTAATCTAGCCAGGGAAAGGTACCACCTTGTAGTGATCTTGAAGAATTGCAGCGAAATGTTAAAGAATCTGGAGTTGTTTGCTCCAGAGTCCCATATATTCCTCCATTGATGTCTTTCTATGACTCGCGTCTGGATTCCTTCAACCCAGCTCTCACACTCAGTCAAATGGCGGCTTCTGGGAACTAGGCTTGTAAGTGGGGTATGTAAGTAAGTGCTGTCAAGAAGAAGGAGGAGGAGGAGGAGTACTCCATGCCACTTTCGAGTTCTTTGGTCCTTGGATTTTATTGTTCCGTCTGCATAGATTTATGGCCTCTTGATGGCTGTCCAAGGGTGACTTTGCAAGTACGGCGTTGCTCCGAGCTACTGGGATGTGGTTTTGAGCGGCACTTTCCCCTCCCAGTTGAGAAAATGTGTAGCAAATGCTAGACGTAGAATTGCCAGGAGGAGGAGGAGCAGGCCCGTAGCCAGGATAGTGACGGGAGGACGCCAGGCACGCTAGGGGCGGGGGGGCGGGGATACTCAAACTCAGTTCTCCCAGATTAGAGTCCGCGCAGTTAACCACTACACCAAACGGGCTCTCAACATACAACCAGTTTATGGCATCCCAACAAAGGGTTTTCAGAGTCAGTGAGAAACAGAGGTGGCTTGTCTTTGCCTTCCTCTTCAGAGACTT
>NW_015172160.1:37297-37411 GCF_001447785.1 Gekko japonicus | reverse complement strand
CTCCTGAGATCTGACAAGATCTGGCTGTACCCTGCTGCCTTCCTCCCTGCAAGTGACATTAGGGGGGTAAATTTTATTGGGAGCATCACTCAGGGAGTAGAGGGGCTCCTTTCT
>NW_015172160.1:23469-35134 GCF_001447785.1 Gekko japonicus | reverse complement strand
GTGATGTGAGGGGGTGTGGCATATGCAAATGAGTTATGTTAATGAGTTATGCTAAGGAGCTCCTGCTCCTCTTTTTCTACGAAATGACCCCTGGTCATAGCAGATAACCAAAACTCAAGATAGTCACACTCTTCAAATTTGCCATGCTCTTTACAATACCCCCGCAGGGCTCTCACAAGTTGAACATCAAATGAACCATGAGCTGGTCGCTCCCCCCCCCCTCAAGGGGATACCCTGGCCAAGCAGCCATACAAGACTTAGCAAGCTTATCAACTGGATATTGCAAATCCTTGAATCTCTTTCCCCTCTCTTCTGGAGCCACCACAGAATTCCAGTTTTGGACCATACACATCGGAGGAGTTCTAACCTTACTCTTACTTCCCTGGTTCCCCATTTTAACACAGACCACACAATGCCCACAGGCAAGAGAGACCAAAGCAGAGAGGGGAAACAGCAAAGCACACACAAATGAAACACCCACACACCTCCCAGAGATCCAACCACCAAAACCAAATTGTTCCAACCCTTTAAAAACCACAACCAGAAACCCTTCAGGCAGGGGTCATTTCGTAGAAAAAGAGGTGCAGGAGCTCATTAGCATAACCTATTTGCATAACCTATTTGCATATGCCACACCCCATGACATCACCGGAAGTGTGTCAGAAGGCAACACCCACCGCTCAGGCTCCCCTGGACTGTTTTGGATTGCTAGCTATTGGGGGGGGGAAAGTGGACGTCTGCCCTCGCAGAGGAGGGAGAGCTTGTACCTGAATAAAACTTGGTCTTAAAGGTGCCACTGGACAGTTCTGGATTGCTAGCTATTGGGGGGGGAATGTGCAGATCTGTCCTCGCAGAGGAGGGAGAGCTTGTACCTGAGTAAAACTTGGTCTTAAAGGTGCCACTGGACTGTTTTAGACCGGGGGACCGGGGGAGCTCTGCAACCTACCTGGCTGCTTCTTGCTCTGACTGAGGGCTGCTGGGAGCAGGGAGTGGGACTTGTTGCATGTGCCCACCCCTTGGGTTCTTTACTGCCTGAGCTCCGCTCCTGTGCACTCCTGCAGGAAATGACCCCTGCCTTCAGGTGTCACAGCCCTGGCCCCAAATTAGGGAGACTGATAAAGGATTTACAGATCCACCCCAAAAGATACATTTTGCCGGCTGACAGAAGTTGGTTCCTCGTCACTGGACTTCAGGGATCCACCGACTAATGCCCAAAACAGCCATGTCCACGAGCAGGCCTGAGGCCAAAGGATAGCTGAAAAACAGCCAGGTGCACCTTCCTTAAAGCATCTCCCCCCACCCCCCGCTTCCAGCAGCAAAAATCCGGACCACCAGTGGCAGGTCCCTGTTCGGGCGCCAAATTATGTTATACAAATTAATATCCAGTCAAAAATAGGAGGTTGAAGTCAAAATGAGGAGGAAGCTCTTGTATTTAATTGCAGTCAAACATGGAAAACAGTTAGGCCAAAGGACCCATCGAAATTGACGGCTTTCTAAGCCCAACCAGGAAATACATGAATTTAAATACTTAATATGTCATCATAATACCATCATCATGAAAATAATATTCAGAAAGCATAATTGGTTACAAAAAATTAAACAACATTTAAATGAAAATCTCCTTATTGGTCAAATGTAAGAAAGGTGTGTCTATACAATAGCGTCACGTATTTACTTGACCTGACCTGAGTCATATCAGCCAAGGGTTGTTCTCACCCAAACAAAGGTGTTTTTTCTCTGATACCAAGTTAAAAATCCTTTTTGACCCAGACACTATGAAGTTATAACCTAAACACTTACAACCATGAACCTTCTACCTTCTTCTGTACCAAAAGAATGCTATTGTCTTGTCTGTTAACATCAGCTGGAAAAATACCCTAACCTACAAAGAAAGAGAGGCCTTCTATATAACAGGCCTTAATTACATCCCAATAAAATGTTATTTAAGAATAAATCTATAACAACCAGAAAAATATGAATAATAAAAAAGGGTGAAATCTTTATAGTCCCATCTCTACTACACCCTGTGAGGGAGGTGGGGCTGAGAGAGCTCTGACAGAAACTGCTCTTTTTCAAGAACAGCTCTGCCAGAACTATGGCTTCCCCAAAGTCATCCAATGGGTGCAACTGGAGGAGTGGGGAATCAAACCCGGTTCTCCCAGATTAGAGCCCACGCACTTAACCACTACACCAAACTGGCTGTCTTATACCTCACCCTTCATTACCAAAGAAGTCTCAGAGCGGCTTACAAACTCCTTTCCCTTCCCCTCCCCACAACAGACACACCCTGTGAGGTAGGTGGGGCTGAGAGAGCTCTGACAGAAACGGCTCTTTTTCAAGGACAGCTCTTATCAGAACTACGGCTTCCCCAAGGCCAGCCAGCCAGCCAGGTGCAAGTGGAAGAGTAGGGAATCAAACCCGGTTCTCCCAGTTTAGAGTCCACACACTTAACCACTACACCAAACTGGCTGTCTTATACCTCACCCTTCACTACCAAAGAAGTCTCAGAGCAGCTTATGAACTCCTTTCCCTTCCCCTCCCCACAACGGACACCCTGTGAGGTAGGCGGGGCTGAAAGAGCTCTGACAGAAACTGCTCTTTTTCAAGAAAAGCTGTGCTAGAACTGTGGCTTGCCCAAGGTCATCCAGCAGGTGCAAGTGGAGGAGTGGGGAATCGAACCCGGTTCTCCCCAGATTAGGCTCTGCGCATTTAACCACTACACCAAACAAACTCCAGTAGCACCTTAGAGACCAAAATGTTTGGAGTATGAGTTTCTGTATTGGACCAAGGGAGCTTTGCCTCTCAAAAACGTATTCCCGCTGCCCCCCAAATCTTGTTGGTCTCTAAAATGCTACTGGACTCTGATCTAGCTCTACCCAAGGGGAAGGGCTGGGCCGCAGTGACAGAGCTTCAGCTTCTTGAGCAGAGAGCCCCAGGTTCCAACCCTGTCATTTCCTATTAAAGTTCTCGGTTAGATGGTGCCTGAAATTATGGAAGGCCACAGCCACTTAGAAGAGATGACAGGTGCCCTGCGGGGGTCTCAGTTTTGTTATTTCGTTTTTTTAATATATGCATTTTACTCCTGGTCCTACATGGGCTCTGCGGCAGCTTTAGAATGTTCTGATTTTAATTGCTGGCCCCCTCGGTGGCCTTGATAGGACACAGAAAGGGGGAATAGACATTCGACTCGGCAAGGGTCGGCTTCATGGGCTTACTCGTTCGCTGTCTCTCCAATTGCCGAGGTGTTCCAGGCACAGCATGATGCAAGTTTGCTTCCTTTCGGAGGAGAGGCGGCGCTGGAGACTTGTGGCATCTTTTTTTTCTTTTTGCAATATTTCCTTTATTCACAAATGTCCAAAGCGGAGTAGAGGTGCAGGTCAAAAGGCTGTCCTGCAGGGGAGGAGGAGGAGATGAAGAAAGAGGGGGAAGAGAAGGAGAAGGAAGAGAAAGAGAACGAGGAGAAGGAAGAGGAAGAAGAGAAGGAGAAGGAAGAGAAAGAGGAGGAGGAGGAAGAGAAGAAGGGGGCGGAGGAGGAGGGGAAGAAAGAGGAGGAAGAGAAGGAAGAGGAGAAGGAGAAGAAGAAGGAAGAGGAAGAAGAGAAGGAGAAGGAAGAGAAAGAGGAGGAGGAGATTGGATTTATATCCCACCCTACACTACCCAAAGGAGCTGCGGTGGCTCAAGTGGTTAAGAAGCTGAACTGCAGGCTGCGGAAGGTCAGTAGTTCAGCAGTTCGAGACCCGGGTGCCACAAGACGGAGTGCACTCCCATCTCTGGTTCCAGCTCCTGCCAACCTAGCAGTTCGAAAGCAAGAAATTGCAAGTAGATAAATAGGTACCACTTCGGTGGGAAGGTAACAGTGTTCCGTGAGCCTTGGTGTTTAGTCATGCCGGCCACATGACCATGGAAACGTCTTCGGACAGCGCTGGCTCTTCGGCTTTGAAACGGAGATGAGCACCGCAACCCTAGAGTCGGACACGACTGGCTTTCGAGCAAGGGAACCTTTACCTTTACCTTTACACTTCCCAAAGGAGTCTCAGAATGGCCTACCATCTCCTTCCTCTCCCCACAACAGACACCCTGTGAGGTAGGTGGGGCCGAGAGAGCTCTCTCGAGGACTGCCCTTGAGAGAACAGCTCTGAGAGGACTTGTGATTGACCCAAGGTCACACCAGCAGCTGCATGTGGAGGAGTGGGAAATCAAACCCGGTTCTCCCAGATTAGAGTCGGCGCTCCTAACCGCTACACCAAACTGGCTCTCAAGAGGTCCTCAAGAGGATCCATCCATTTCTAGCCCCTTCACCATCTGTTTAGGGACCTCAGGAATGAAAACATTAGAGGGCCAGACCGAAGCTAAAGCGTGGACCTAAGGAGGCCGGGTCTCCCACTGTGGGAGGGACTGCGGTTCAATCCCCATATCTCTAGTTAAGAGGACCAGGCAATAGGTGATGTGAAAGGCCCCTGCCTGAGACCCTGGAGAGCCGCTGCCAGTCTGATTATTAGACAATACTGATTTTGATCGACCAAGGGTCTGATTCGGTATAAGGCAGCTTCATGTATGCTCATAGCAGCAGAGACCTCCCAGACGTTCTCTCCATTACCTGCCAACACCTCAAAGTCTGGCAGGGAAGAATGGGGAGGAGAATGCGGCAAAACTGCTGGCAAAACCCAGAAGTGACATTAGGATGCCAGGGGCGACACTCTAGGATTTGCCAAATCCTAGAACGTTGCCTCCGGTGTCATGACCTCACTTCCTTTATTTGTTGGAAGCCATAAGAACATACGAGAAGCCAATGTTGGATCAGGCCAATGCCCCACCTAGTCCAACACACTGTCACACAGTGGCCAAAAATACCAGGTGCCATCAGGAGGTCCTCCAGTGGGGCCAGGACATTAGAAGCCCTCCCACTGTTGCACCCCCCAAGCACCAAGAATACAGAGCATCCCTTGCCCCAGACCGAGAGTTCCTGTCTATACCTTGTGGCTCATAGCCACTGATGGACCTCTGCTCCATATGTTTCTCCAATTCCCTCTTATAAGAACATAAGAGAAGCCAATGTTGGATCAGGCCAATGGCCCCTCCAGTCCAACACTCTGTCACACAGTGGCCAGAAATACCAGCTGCCATCAGGAGGTCCAGCAGTGGGGCCAGGGCACTAGGAGCCCTCCCACTGTTGCCCCCCCCCCAAGCACCAAGGATACAGAGCATCACTTGACCCAGACCGAGAGTCTCTATCTATACCTTGTGGCTAATAGCCACTGATGGACCTCTGCTCCATATGCTTATCTAATTCCCTCTTGAAGCTGTCCAAGCTTGTAGCCGCCGCCACCTCCTTTGGCAGTGAATTCCATGTGTGAATCACTCTTTGGGTGAATGTCACATGCTTGCGTGATGCTAGCGTTCTCGTCCCCACCACCCAAATCTTCCAAGGGCAGCTGACTGACATTCCCCCGGATAAAGACAATGGAGCAAAGCGTAGATGCAGATAGGGGCTATGTTAGGGGTTATTAGGAAAGGGATTGTGAATAAAATGGCCGATATTGTAATGCCCCTGTATAGAAGAAGAAGAGATTGAATTTATACCCCACCCTTCACTACCCAAAGGAGCTGCGGTGGCTCAAGTGGTTAAGACGCTGAACTGCAGGCTGTGGAAGGTCGGTAGTTCAGGAGTACGAGACCCGAGTACAGGGTGAGCTCCTGTCTCTAGTTCCAGCTCCTGTCAACCTAGCAGTTCGAAAGCAAGAAATTGCAAGTAGATAAATAGGGACCGCTTCGGTGGGAAGGTAACAGCGTTCCGTGCGCCTTGGTGTTTAGTCATGCTGGCCACATGACCACGGAAACGTCTTCGGACAGCGCTGGCTCTTCGGCTTGTAAACGAGATGAGTACCGCAACCCTAGAGTGGGATTCGACTGGCTTTCGAGCAAGGGAACCTTTACCTTCACTACCCAAATGTGTCTCAGAGCGGCTGACAAATTCCTTTCCCTTCCCCTCCCCACAACAGAGACCCTGTGAGGTAGGCAGGGCTGAGAGAGCTCTGACATCTCTGACATCAAGGTCAGCTCTTGTCAGAACTATGGCTTGCCCAAGGTCATCCAGCAGGTGCAAGTGGAGGAGTGGGGAATCAGACCCGGTTCTCCCAGATTAGAGTCCGCGCACTGCACCAAACTGGCTCTCTATAGGTCTATAGTGTGGCCCCATTTGGAAGACGCTATATAATTCTGGTCCCCGTATCTCAAAAGGGACATTGCAGAGCTGGAAAAAGTAGAGAGAAAGGCAACCAAGATTATTAGGGGGTCGGAGCCAGTGTTCCCTCTAAGCTGAGCTAGTGTGACCTAGCTCACAGTTTTTTAGCCTCCGGCTCACACATTTTTGTCTTAGCTCATGAAGGAGGGCTCCAGAGTAACCTAATTTATGCAGTCGCCAAGTCGCTCGCTCACAACTTGGATGCCAGTCGCTCAGAAAGTGGAATTTTTGCTCACAGGACTCCACGGCTTAGAGGGAACATTGGCTCGGAGCCCCTTCCCTATGAGGAAAGGCTGGGACTTTTCAGTTGAGAAAAGAGAGCGACTAATGGGGGATGTGTTAGAGGTTTATAAAACTGTGGACGTGGTAGAGACAGTTGGCAAAAAGAACTTTTTCTCCCTCTCCCAAAAGACTAGAAATCGAGGGCATCCAATGGTGCTGATGGGTAGGAGGTTCAGGGTGGGCAGAAGGAAATACAACTTTACACGGGTTTCCCTTGCTCGAAAGCCAGTTGAATCCAACTCTCGGAGGCGGCGCTCATCTCTGTTTCCAGGCCAAAGAGCCAGCGCTGTCCAAAGACTTCTCCATGGTCATGTGGCTGGTGTGACTAACACCGAGGCTCACAGAACGCGGTTACCTTCCCAACGAAGCGGTACCTACACAGAGAGTGATTCAAATGTGCAATGACGGCCACAGGAATAAATAGCTTTAAAGGGGGATTAGATAGATTCATGGAACACAAGTCTGTCAATGGCTACTAGCCAAGGTGACTGAGGGGAACCTTCATGTTCAGAAGCACTAATCCTCTGAATCCCAGAGCCAGAAGGCAACGTCAGGGGAAGGCCTTGGCCTCTATGCCCTGTTGTTTGCCCTCCAGAGGAACTGGTTGGCCACTGTGTAAGACAGGATGCTGGACTAGATGGACGACTGGTCTGACCCAGCAGGACTCTTCTGATGTTCTTCTGAAGGCCTCGGCCTCTGTGCCCTGTTGTTGGCCCTCCAGAGGAACTGGTTGGCCATTGTGTGAGACAGGATGCTGGATGAGATGGACCACTGGTCTGACCCAGCAGGGCTCTTCTGATGTTCTTAAGAAGGCCTCGACCTCTCTGTTCTGTTGTTGGCCCTCCAGAGGAACTGGATAGCCACTGTGTGAGACAGGATGCTGGACTTGATGGACCACTGGTCTGACACAGCAGGGCTCTTCTGATGTTCTTATGAAGGCCTCGGCCTCTGTCCTGTTGTTGGCCCTCCAGAGGAACTGGTTGGCCACTGTGTGAGACAGGATGCTGGACTAGATAGACCACTGGTCTGACACAGTGGGGCTCTTCTGATGTTTTTATGAAGGCCTCGGCCTCTCTGTCCTGTTGTTGGCCCTCCAGAGGAACTGGTTGGCCACTGTGTGAGACAGGATGCTGGACTAGAGGGACCACTGGTCCAATCCAGCAGGGCTCTTCTGATGTTCTTAACGTAAACCTTTCTTTGTCTTCAGCCCTGGCTCTAGTGCTGTTCAGCCAAAGCGTTCACAGCGATTAGATGCCGAACCCAGCACAATGTGTTCCTTTGTCTTCCAAATCCCAGCCTGTTTATCCTGTGGAAGAACACAAAAGAAGAAGCCCCAGGAAAACAAGCCAGACTTTATCTACAAGACTCCACAGCTTGAGTTCTGTTATTTGGTCCAGCCTTACATAGGACTCTTTAAGGTCTTTTTCTGCTCTTTCACGTTGATGTGCGGAAAACAAAAAGGGCCTGTCTAAGTGTGGCTTTGGAGCTGCGGTGGCTCAAGTGGTTAAGACGCTGAACTGCAGGCTGTGGAAGGTCAGTAGTTCAGCAGTTCGAGACCCGGGTGCCGCATGATGGAGTGAGCTCCCGTCTCTAGTTCCAGCTCCTGCCAACCTAGCAGTTCGAAAGCAAGAAATTGCAGGTAGATAAATAGGTACCACTTCAGTGGGAAGGGAACAGCGTTCTGTGCGCCTTGGTGTTTAGTCATGCCAGCCACATGACCACGGAAACGTCTTCGGACAGCTCTGGCTCTTCAGCTTGGAAACGGAGATGAGCACCGCAACCCTAGAGTCGGATTCGACTGGCTTTCGAGCAAGGGAACCTTTACCTTTAATTTAAATGTGGCTTGCACAAGGTATCTGGACTGATGGCCATCCAGGAGGGGGGGGCTAATTCATAACCACATCCCAGTTGCTTTACGATGCATGTCCAAGGGAGGCCTTAGTCACACGACAGTGTGGCAGAGACCAAGAAGTAGCTATCACATACTTGTACCCACACGGCTATATCTTCAGGAATATTTGTAGCTTCCATTACTATGAGTCATTGCATGGGAATAAACGAGACCTTTCTTTGCACGGCATTTCCCTTCTGGACAATCTTTCACTGCTTTTGGATTTCTCGAGGCCAAACCGGTTTTAATAGCCTCCCACGCCTGTTATTCTCGCACTCGGTTTGCCTTAGGTCTGTGCAGGGGAGAAAGCGGAGGTTTAGCCCTCCATCACCACCCCCCACCAACGCTCCCTCTAAGCCGTGGAGTCTTGTGAGCAAAAATTCTACTTTGTGAGCTGCCGGCGTTAAAGTTGTGAGGGAGCGATTGGGCTGCCGCGTAAATGAGTTGGCTCTGGAGCCATCCCTCCCTGACCTGAGAGAAAAAATGTGTGAGCCGGAGGCTAACAAACTGTGAGCTGACTCACACTAAATCAGCTTAGAGGGAACACTGCCCCCCCCCACTCAGTTTTGCTATTTGAAATGGGTCTCCCTGCTTTACTGTTAGCGTTTTAAAGTCGGGAAAGGCATGCTTTTGAAGGACGTCTCTTCTCTTTGAAAAGGCTAACAGGAGAGCAGGGGGCCTGGTTTCAAATACTGAAAACAGGTGGAGGTTGAAGGGTGTCAGCGAGCTGCCATTGAGAGTTCTGGTTCCCTGAGTGTGTTCCCTTCCCCCTTTGCCTCTTCTGTTGTATTTTTCACATTCTTGGTTTTTAGGTGTCTGTAACAGCTCAAGGTTACCCAGCTGGAGTGGGAAGACGAAGCCCTGTTATCTGCTCGCTTGTTAGTGGTATCTTTTGCCTGTGAACCAAGGGCCTGTTTTGAGAAAGGCAAACCGTTACATTCCCATGCAATTACCTGTTGGTGCCTTCTTTATTCGCGCCGGCGGGAAAGGGATCTATTGGTTACAGTTTGGTTCAAAGTTCCTTTATTATGTTACCCTCTGGGGTCTGTGTCCATTCCTAACAATTCTACTGTTCCTGCTTCTTTCAAATGCTTTGGAATAAATTTTGCTTTAACCTTTAAACGTGGATTTATTTTGGAGACTTTGGAGATTCAACATTTTGTTAGGAATCCCTTTTCCTCATCGCCCCGAGTCTGATTGCAATCATGAGCGGGACAGAGGGGAATGTACCTACAATGGTACCTACAACAGTACCTACAACAGAGGGGGACTTATTCGGCGTCCCGGTCACCTCTGCGGCCCCACTGGTCACCACGGTGCCCGTCTCGGTGCCTGCAACGGGAGCAGTGGGGGGAACGGTACCTCGCCCTAGCTACTTACAGTGGCCGCCTCCGACCCCAAGTCAATGGGGTTGGAAACCGGTGCAGGCTTACGAGGACTGGACGATGTTTGACACCAAAGGCACGAAAGAAACTTACTCCTACCGAGGGAGCAGCCTCCAGGACAGCCTGGGTGAGCGAGAGCAGAGGCGCGGAAGGTACCGAGGGGAGGAAGATGACTTTTGGCCGGACGATCCTGGGAGAGGATCGGGCCCCGGACTCAGTGAGACCCACAGAGACCCAAGTGAGGACCGCCTGGAAGAAATCGAACGGTCGTTGCAGCAGGTCATGCGCACAGTGGCTGATGTGTTTGATGCCTTGCCGACAATGATGGACCATCGCCTCGCGAATCTGATGGCGGCACAAGCGCTGCAGCAACCGCCGGGCCCCCTCCCTCCTCCGGGACAACAGGTACCGCAACAGCCTCCTCCGGAACAGCAGCCGATACCGGGCCAACAGCCGATTCCAGGACAGCAACCTCCAGGGCTGCCCCCCCACTAGTCCCATTACAGCCTGGTGCTCCGGCGGCACCAGCTCTTCCCCCCCCCCAGGAGGTCCAGGGCCGTTGGGTCCCTTGCCGATGGGTCCAAGGCAGCGACCCAAAGACTTATTGGAGGCTACTTTTGATGGCAACCCTGACGACCTCGCTTTCTTCACGGTGAGAGTACAGAAGTTCATCGCCCAAAGTGGACATCTGTTCCCAGATGACGGCAGCCGGATCGACGTGATTGCGGCTCGACTTAAAGGAGCGGCGGCCACTTGGTATGTAGGCTTACACAATAGCCGAGGCCCCGAACTGTTTAATCTACGGGCGTTTATGTGGGCGCTGAGGGCTCGTTTTGAGGATGTGAATGCGAGTCAAAGAGCCAAACGCTTTCTGTGCACCTTTAAACAAGGCAGGCAGTTGGTACGGGAATATACTGCCGAGTTTCAGAACCAAGCCGCTAAGTTGAGAGACTGCCCTGATCATTTGTTAGCCGAAAAATACTGGCTCGGTTTGAATCAAGACATCCGAGAAACTGTCTTGAGGTCTGTAGAGCCGGTCTCCCTCATGGCGTGGGCGCAGGAAGCCGAAGGAGCGGAGAGTCGACTTCAGACCATCAGGCTGGACTTGGCCGCAAGCGGTGGGAAGGTGAGCCACTCTTCGACTCCCAAACAGAAGTCTGCACGACTCTCAGAGGCAGCTAGAGAATTCAGAATGAAGACGGGGCTCTGCCTCAGATGTGGGGAGCGGGGCCATTTTGCGGCGGATTGCGGTGCAACTCCAGCGAAAGAAAAGCCTCCAAACACCAAAGGAAAGCAGCCCACTCCACCAAAGAAGGGAGTAGCGAGACCCAGCTTCTCCAAAGCCTTGCAGGCTGCGCCGGATGACAACATCGAAGAATCGCCCGAGTCGGAACTGGAGGCGGCGGGAAACGAGGACGTCCTGAAAACGAGGACGTCCTGTTGTAAGCAGTGCAAAACAACAGGACTGCATTCACGATGCGCCAGTGGTGGTGAGAGAACCCCCCTCCCTATTTTTCGTGACTGTGTCATTGATTAACCCAATTTTGGGGACGCACGTGAGAGTGAAAGCACTCATCGACTCAGGGTGCGGGAGAGATTTGATCAGCCCCAGGGTGGTAGCGGGGTTGGAAGCCGGAATAAAGAAGCTGAAATCCCCTATCATTTTTACCCAAATGGATGGGGCGCCTATGAAACCTTGTCCTCACGAGACTATGCCACTTCGGTTGGGGGCAGGGGAACATTGGGAGCATGCCCCAGGGTGGTAGCGGGGTTGGAAGCCAGAATAAAGAAGCTGAAATCCCCTATCATTTTTACCCAAATGGATGGGGCGCCTATGAAACCTTGCCCTCACGAGACTATGCCACT
>NW_015172160.1:13884-20891 GCF_001447785.1 Gekko japonicus | reverse complement strand
TTCCTTGCCTACTGCCCAGGCTTTGGCCAAAGTATTTTTTTACCACGTGGTGCGCCTCCATCTTTTGCCAGCTAAGATAATATCCGACAGAGGCACTCAGTTCGTTTCTAAGTTCTGGAAAGAACTACTGTCCACCATGGGGGTGGAGCAAGGTCTCAGTAGTGCCTATCATCCGGAAACTGATGGACAGACGGAACGCGTGAATCAAACTTTGGAACAGTATCTATGTTGTTTTACCAATTACCAACAGTCTGACTGGTGTGATCTGCTCCCCTTGGCTGAGTACTGTTATAATAACACGGATCACAGCTCGATTTGTAAACTGGGGTGGAAGTTTATTGGTCCTTTTAAGGTTCGCAAAATTCTCAACGAGGTGGCTGTTGATGTGGAACTACCTAAGAATTTAAGGGCTTTACATTCGGTGTTCCATATGAGTCTCCTGAAGAAAGACACCAGTTCGTCTAAATGGCGACCTGAACATGTCCCTCCACCACCGATATTACTCGAAGGGGAGGAACACTTTGAGATTGCAGATATCTTGGATTGTAAACTGAAATGGGGGAAACGTTGGTACCTCATTCAGTGGGTGGATTTTGGTCCCCAGCACCGGGAATGGGTGGAAGAAGGGGATATTCGGGCCCCTTATATGCTGCGCCAATTTCATAAGCGTTTCCCGGGCAAGCCGGGAGATTCCGGGGGATTCCGGACGATTCCGGGCGAGGTCTGCTCTTTTTCAAGAACAGCTGTGCCAGAACTATGGCTTGCCCAAGGTCATCCAGCAGGTGCAAGTGGAAGAGTGTAGTTCCCCAGTTCCCCTTTGCCCACTGTTGCTTCCAGAATGTCAGCGAGCTGCCATTGAGAGTTCTAGTTCCCTGAGTGTGTTCCCTTCCCCCTTTGCCTCTTCTGTTGTATTTTTCACATTCTTGGTTTTTAGGTGTCTGTAACAGCTCAAGGTTACCCAGCTGGAGTGGGAAGACGAAGCCCTGTTATCTGCTCGCTTGTTAGTGGTATCTTTTGCCTGTGAACCAAGGGCCTGTTTTGAGAAAGGCAAACCGTTACATTCCCATGCAATTACCTGTCGGTGCCTTCTTTATTCGCGCCGGCGGGAAAGGGATCTATTGGTTATAGTTTGGTTTAAAGTTCCTTTATTATGTTACCCTCTGGGGTCTGTGTCCATTCCTAACAATTCTACTGTTCCTGCTTCGTTCAAATGCTTTGGAATAAATTTTGCTTTAACCTTTAAACGTGGATTTATTTTGGAGACTTTGGAGATTCAACAAAGGGTTAACCCCCTTCCTTTCCCTGCATGGGCCCAAGGCAAACTGAGGCCTGCCTGAGGCGGCAATTTGCATTTTATAGACAGACTAACCTCTGCGGTCTTTGTTTTATTTGTCTGAGCCCTCAGAATCAAGATGGGAACCAAACAACATGTGAGGTTGGAATTCCATGATTAAGCAGAGAAAGAAAGAAGAAGAGATTGGATTTATACCCTGCCCTTCACTTGCAGTCTCAGAACGGCTTAAAAAGCTCCTTTCCCTTCCCCTCCCCACAACAGACACCCTGGGAGGGGGGTGGGGCTGAGAGAGCTCTTTCGAGGACTGCCCTTGAGAGAACAGCTCTCAGAGGAGGAGAGGAGGAGATTGGATTTATACCCCGTCCTTCACTCAGAGTCTCAGAGCGGTTTACAATCCCTTTCCCTTCCCCTCCCCACTACAGACACCCTGTATGGTGGGTGGGCCTGAGAGAGCTCTCTCGAGGCCTGCCCTTGAGAGAACAGCTCTGAGAGTACTTGTGACTGACCCAAGGTCACACCAGCAGCTGCATGTGGAGGAGTGGGGAATCAAACCCGGTCCTCCCAGGTTAGAGTCCGCGCTCCTAACCACTACACCAACCTGGTTTTAGATATCCAGAGTGAGGTTTGGGGCCCTAAGAAGCCTCCAAGGGATGGCCAGATATTTAACGAGGGCAAAATATGTATCCTATATCATGCCTGCTTCCCCCATATAAAATAACTGCTTGAAGAGAGGTGTGTTTCGATTGGGGAGTTGTAGGGGAAAGGGTTAGGAATAAATCTACCCTACATTGCTTGCCCCGTCAACTGACACCCCCCACCCTACCAGCTGCATCTAGTCAACAGTTTGGTGTAGTGGTTAGGAGTGTGGACTCTAATCTGCGAGAACAGGGTTGGATTCCCCCTTCCTCCACATGAAGCTGCTGGTGTGACCTTGGGTCAGTCACAAGTTCTCTCAGAGCTGTTCTCTCAAGCGCAGTCTTCGAAAGAGCTCTCTCAGTCCCATCTGCCGCACAGGGTGTCTGTGGTGGGAAGGGGAAGGCGTTTGTAAGCCGCTCTGAGACTTCTTCGGGTAGTGAAGGGCGGTGTATAAATCCAATCTCTAGTCTTCTTTTTCTAGAAAACAGAGCTAGGGGTGTGCACTTTAGAAATTCTCCTTTTAATTTCATTTTGGGTTTTCAGGAAGGCCATGATTTTCGTTATCCGGACATTTCTGGAGTGTTGGTTTCATTCCAGAAATCTGTTTCAGGGACATACTTCGAGGTTCAGGAATACTGACACCTGAAAAGCACGGCCCTTTTAAAAAATGGAACGGAAATAAAATTTTCAGACACTCACTGCTCCCTCCACAGCTAGGGTCACCAAATATGAGTTGAGAAATTCCTGGAGATTTGAGGATGGAGCCTGGGGAAGACAGGGTTTGAGGAGTGGAGGGACTTCAGCGGGGTAGAATGCCATACAGCCCACCCTCCGAAACAGCCATTTTCTCCGAGGGAACTGATCTCTGTAGTCTGGACATCCATTGTAATTCCGGGAGATCTCCAGCCACCACCTGGAGGTTGGCAACCCTACGAGGCAGGAGGATGAGTCCAGACATCATTGATTCCAATGGGCAGTAGAGCTGGATTCTGAAACCAGGGCTGATTCTGCACGCATCTGTTTCCTCTGTTTTCCCACAGCCATGTCGGGAGGTAAATCTCCCTCTACCCTGCATGCCACTTCCACTTCCTTTGTTCATTGGTTTTTATGGTACCTTCTGCACAGATTTACGGCCATTCAGGGGTGACTTTGCAGTCAATACGGCATTGCCCCAGGGTATCTGAATGTGGTTTTGAGTGGCACCTTTTCCTTCCTCTGCTTCAGATTTGAAGAGAACAATAAGCAGAAAACTTGACACGGCTTCATTGTTCCCCAGCCTCTGTATTTATCACCTCACCGTGAATTACTTGGCTCAGGCAGCTAATGACCGCTGAGGCAAGTACTGACACAGGAAAATCTGTGTGCCAATGCAAGAGCGAGTGTTGAAAACAAAATAGATGGCAAGCTGACACTGGCCAGCGCAGAAACCAGGATCTGAGGCAATGCAATGCAAGCAGACATTCCGAGGCAAGGGGGGAACCAGGTTGAGAGCTGAGAAAATGTGGAGCGAGTGCCAGATGCAGAAGGGAACCCAGGTCTACCGCAGTGTCCGTTTCAAGAGGTGTACCATCTCTCCCCCTCTTCCTTCACCAGCCGCTGTTCCTGCTGCCTCTCCCAAACCTGAGACACTCTCGAAATTTCAGGAGATACATTTTTGTTACTAGTGTTCATTGTCATTTTGGGTATTCTTGAGCTGAACCGAAGTGGAGAATTTGGGGAGTGATTCCAGCTCAGGAATATCCAAATATACACCCCAATGTCTGAAGATCCAGGGCTATTTTTGGGCAGGAACGCACAGGAACAGAGTTCCGGCTGGCTCCCAAGTTGGCCACGCCCAGCAGGAACTCATTAGCATAATAGGCCACACCCAACAGCAGAAACTCATTAGGACTGGCTACATTAGGGGTGTGTGGCCTACAAGCAAAAGGTGGGTGTGGCTGGATAACCACACTTCCGGTAACATGTGGGTGCGGCCTAATGTGCTAATGAGCTGTGCTGTCAGGGGTGTGGCCCAATATGCTAATGAGCGCCTGCTGTTGGGTGTGGCCTATTATGCTAATGAGTTCCTGCTGGGCTTTTTCTACAAAAAGAGCCCTGTAGAAGATCCATGACCGATCTCCTAGCTCAGCCCCAATACTGCCATTTGTTGACCGGCCACGGGGGACCTCTGCCTTTCCCTCTCACTGCAAGCTCTTCGAGGCAAGGCCTTGTGCTTTTGTGGCTCGTGTTAGTCTGTAAAGCGGCAAAATAAATGAGACTCTCGTGATGCCGACAACGTTTTGTTCCCACATACACTTTTGTCGGCTAGAACAAGGAGTAGATCCTTAATATACAGTCAATTTGTGTAGAGGATGGTGGAGCAGTTAGAGTGTCGGGCTAGGATCTAGGAGGCCCAGGTTTGAATTCCCACTCAGTCCAGGGAAGGTTGATGGGTGACTTTGGGGGACCTTGGGAGAGCCAGTTTGGTGTAGTGGTTAGGAGCACAGACTAACATGGGAGAACTGGGTTTGAGTCCTCCCTCCTCCACATGCAGCTGCTGGTGTGACTTTGGGTCAGTCACAAGTTCCATCAGAGCTGTTCTCTCACGAGCAGTTCTTGAAAGAGCTCTCTCAAACCCTACCTACCTCACAGGGTGTCTGTTGTGGGGAGGGGAAGGGAAAGGAGATTGTAAGACACTCTGAGACTCCTTCGGGTAGTGAAGGGTGGGGTATAAATCCACTCTCTTCTTCTTATTCTTCTTCTCTCAGCCCAACCTACCTCACAGGGTTGTTGTGAGGATCAATTGAAGGAGAGGAGAACGATGTAAGCTGTAAATAAGTAAATTGTCTGTCTGTATGTCTGTCTGTCTCTCTCTGTGTGTGTGTTTGAAAAGCAAGGTGAAAGGTCTGTAAAATGCAGGAAGAATGGGGTGAAATATTCCTTTGCAAAACTCACTTGTAATCAGGACAATTACCGACTCCATTCACCAGTTATGCTAAGCTAGTTAACTCTGGTAACAGAGGCAGTACCAGGTTTTGCTACAGCAGGTAACACTTATGAGAAACAATCCCCAGCTCCTGGTGAAGCCTGGGGGAGGCAGGAGAGTGCAAAACCTCTTAATGAATCCCAGTTCAGCTGTTTCACATTGGAGTCTCCCTTTGAAGTTTTTATTTTTATTATTTGTTTGTTTAAGAATGGTGACTTTCAGGTCAGTAACAGAGGGCCCTGACAGATGGAAAACTTCTCCCTCTGGTTTCTGAATGACATGGATGAAGTGTGCATGCATACAAAAGCTCACATCTCGAGCAAAACTTTGTTGGTCTTAAAGGTGCATTGGACTCTAACTTTGTTCTTTTGCTTCAGACCAACACGGCTACCTACCTTGATCTATCTACATGGGTGGTGGTGACGCTTCCATTGGAGATTGGAGAGCCAGTTTGGTGTAGTGGTTAAGTGCGCGGACTCTAATCTGGGAGAACCGGGTTTGATTCCCCACTCCTCCACTTGCACCTGGCTGGATGACCTTGGGCAAGCCATAGTTCTGTCAGAGCTGTTCTTGGAAAAGAGCCCTTTCTGTCAGAGCTCTCTCAGCCCCACCTACCTCACAGGGTGTCTGTTGTGGGGAGGGGAAGGGAAAGGAGTTTGTAAGCCACTCTGAGACACCTTTGGGTAGTGAAGGGTGGAGTATAAATCCAATCTCTTCTTCTTCTTCTTCTTCTTCTTCTTCTTCTTCTTCTTCTTCTTCTTCTTCTTCTTCTTCTTCTTCTTCTTCTTCTTCTTCCATTACCCATCAGCCAGCCACTGCAAAGGATGTAACCTGCGAGCTCTGCTCCTAATGCACCTGGTTCCCTTTGTTGTGGTACATGGCGCTGAGTCTAGCCAGAACAAATCCATCGACATCTGTCGATTTGCCTTTACGTGAAGAACGCTGCACAGTTCAACCTTTCAGGTGAAACTGGGGTTTGGACTAGACAGCCTCGGGGGTTCCTTCCGACCGCATGCCGGCCGAAAAAGCAGGGCAGGTTTGAGGAACAGCGTTCCCTTCGCATCTGCCACGCTGAACGTGAACCGGTTAGGAAATGGACCGCTCCGGCCGGCTTGGAGCGTGATTAACAGCTCCGGGCCAGAGAAGCAGCTTGCGAGGTCGAGTGACGTGAGGACGCTTTTAGCGCAATTAAGAGGCCAAAGGGTCCACCACGTCACTGCACAGCTGAAGATACCCCTACAAAAAAACCCCAAGGTGTCCTTTCTGGATGTGAGAAGGCATGCTCCAGCCAAGGGAGCCTCCTATTGGGGCTGCCTGGGATTGCCAGGGCGTTCGGCCTGCACAATGAATCCGATGGAAAGCTCTTTGCCAGTCCGTGAAAGGTTATTAGCTACCTCGGAGGGACTCGGCGGCCCAACAGCGCCGCCGGCTCAATCAGATGAACCCCAGCTGGCTCCATACTCCGCTCGCATCCCGCCAGCTTGTTAGCCAACCCGCCGGGGACGCCGCGCCGCTGATTCATTTCGAACGAGAGAATCTATCTCAGAAATCTCTGAAACATTTACGAGTGTATTAGAAGGAGAGGCGAGGGGAGGTCACGGCACCGCCGCCGGCGTGTTCCCTGTTCGAGGCGAGGCCCCCCCCCCCCCCCTGCCTCGGTACAAAACAGGGGGGGGAATCAGAATTGGGTTAGCTCCATTTTGGTGCCACCGGAGCCGTCTACGCCACGATGCGCGTCATCCCTGTTTGGCTTCTGGAAGGACGCGGCCTCATCACACTCCTAGAGAATCCTCCCCGGCGGGTACTGCTTGCTTAGTAATCAAATTAATTAGCGCCAGAGGAAGTCAGCCTTGGCCTAGCCTGGTGTGTCTTCACTGTACTCGTGTACAGGAGACATGTCAGGGCCAGACCAACCGGGGACGGCTGCGGGGCAAAAAGCACAGAGCGGGAGCACGGGTTGCGGCCTTTCTCCAAGCCGTCTTCCGCCCCACCGACAGCCACGCCGCCTCCCCCTTCCGAACATCTTGCCAATTAAAAAACAACAATGTCCGAATCTAATAGCAACAAGACTAGGCCACATCTGTAGCAGGAACCGTCCATGTTTACACGACG
>NW_015172160.1:12267-13401 GCF_001447785.1 Gekko japonicus | reverse complement strand
ACTCTCTCTCTCTCTCTCTCTCTCTCTCTCTCTCTCTCTCTCTCTCTCTCTCTCCTCTCTTCATTTTCCAGTGGGAGGAAAACACAGAGGAGTGGAACAGAAGCCGAATTGCCAGTCGGGGTTGTCAAGTCCCCCATGGCCATTAATAGGGGATGGGGGGGTAGGGTTGCCAGATCCAGGTTGGGCAACTCCTGGAGATTTGAAGGTGGAGCCTGGGGCAGCCACTCAGGTACAGTGCCAGTGCCACAGAGTCCACCCTCCAAAGCAGCCATTCCCTCCAGGGGAACTGATCTCTGTAGTCTGAAGATGAGCTGTAATTCCGGGCGATCCCCAGGTCCCACCTGGAGGATGGCATCCCGAATGCCAACTCTGGCTTGCGAGATTCGTACAGACTTAGGGCTGGTGCTCGTGAGGAGTTTGGCGGAGGTAGCTCAACAGGGATGTAATTTCAGACAGCTCTGAATTTGGTGTAGCAGGAGTGCGGACTTTAATATGGGAGTACCGGGTTTGATTCCCCACTCCTCCACATACAGCTAATGGTGTGACCTTGGCTCAGTCCCAGGTTCTCTCAGAGCCGTTCTCTCAAGGGCAGGCCTCGAAAGAGCTCTCTCAGCCCCACCCACCGTACAGGGTGTCTGTTGTGGGGAGAGGAAGGGAAAGGGATTGTAAACCGCTCTGAGACTCTGAGTGAAGGACGGGGTATAAATCCAATCTCCTCCTCCTCCTCCTCTGAGAGCTGTTTTCTCAAGGGCAGTCCTCAAAAGAGCTCTCTCAGCCCCACCTACCTCACAGGGTGTCTGTTGTGGGGAGAGGAAAGGAAAGGAGTTTGTAAGCCACTCTGAGACTCCTTTGGGCAGTGAAGGGCGGGGTATAAATCCAATCTCCTCCTCCTCCTCCTTCTGAGAGCCAGTTTGGTGTAGTGGGAGAACTGGGTTTGATTCCCTACTCCGCCACTTGCAGCTGCTGGATGACCTTGGGCAAAAGCCGTAGTTCTGTCAGAGCTGTCCTTGAAAAACAGCCGTTTCTGTCAGAGCTCTCTCACCCCCATCCACCTCACAGGGTTCCACACTCCTCAACAGGGATGTAATTTCAGACAGCTCAGACAGCTCTGAATTTGGGGTAGCAGTTAGAAGT
>NW_015172160.1:9736-11449 GCF_001447785.1 Gekko japonicus | reverse complement strand
GGGGGGGGCTGGGGGGAGCTCTGCAACTTACCTGGCTCCTTCTTGCTCTGACTGAGGGATGCTGGGAGCAGGGGGTGGGGCTTGTTGCATGTGCCTGCCTCCTGGGCTCTTTACTGCCGGAGCTCCGCTCCTGTGAGCTCCTTCAGGAAATGACCCCTGCACCAGATACAGCATATGGCTGCTTTCATTTAAAAAACAAACATGTTCCTAGTCCTTAAAGGTAAAGGTTCCCTTGCTCGAAAGCCAGTTGAATCCGACTAGGGTTGCGGTGCTCATCTCAGTTTCCAAGCCGAAGAGCCAGCGCTGTCCGAAGATGTTTCCATGGTCCTGTGGCCGGCATGACTAAACACCAAGGCGCACAGAACGCTGTTATCTTTCCACTGAAGTGGTCCCTATTTATCTACTTGCAATGTCTTGCTTTCGAACTGCCAGGTTGGCAGGAGCTGGAACTAGAGACGGGAGCTCACTCCGTCATGCGGCACACTCGGGTCTCGAACTGCTGAACTACCGACCGTCCACAGCCTGCAGCTCAGCGTCTTAACCACTTGACCCACCGCAGCTCCTCCTAGTCCTTGCGCTCCTCCATTAGAATATACTTTAAGGTAAAGGTTCCCTTGCTCGAAAGCCAGCCGAATCCGACTCTAGGGATGCGGTGCTCATCTCTGTTTCCAAGCCGAAGAGCCAGCGCTGTCCGAAGACGTTTCCGTGGTCACGTGGCCGGCATGACTAGACGCCGAGGCGCACGGAACGCTGTTACCTTCCCACCGAAGCGGTACCTATTTATCTACTTGCAATTTCTTGCTTTTGAATTGCTAGGTTGGCAGGAGCTGGGGCCAGAGACAGGAGCTCACTCCGTCATGCAGCACACTCGGGTCTCGAACTGCCGAGCTACCGACCTTCTGGTCTGCAGCTCAGCCTCTTAACCTTTGAGCCACTGCAGCCCCTACAGAATATATTTTACAGAACGGTAAAAATGAACTGGATACCACAAGGAATCACAGGGAAGAAATTGGAATCCCCCCCCCCAAAAAAATCTCCCTCTCCTCTCCAAGATTCTATAATCTCTCAGTGGCTTAACAAGGTTCATTTCCTCTCCTCTTTTGTTCCCTCTTGACGTTTGTTGCCTCTTGGAGCAAGCCCGGGGCTCATTTTTGGACTCCCCCCCCCTTTTGCTTAATTTATAAAGCCATATTATTCAGCATACCTGGGGAGTCCCTCATCAAGTATTTAGAAACCCCTGCTTTGTCTGTGGTTGGCTTGGGATGGCTGCTTTCATGATTGACAGGAGTCACCAACTTTACCCTCAGATGTAATGATGGCAGAATAAATTATGCAAAGTACGGAACTCTTCTGGGTGCAGAATTCTGATTTTTTTTTTCCCTTCCAAAAATGCTTAGACTAAGGCCCCCTTTCAAATGAACCCTAAACGGCCTGCCTGTGTTGTGATTCTATACCATCTCAGGACTGTGTGCATGAAGCTTGCAGAGGTCATTTCGGGGGGGATCGCGGGGATCGCAGTTCCCCCGGGTGAGGTACGGGGGGCGGGGCACATGACGAAGCCCCGCCCCCTGCTTCCGGCCGCCCCGCTTCCGGCCCTCATTCAGCCAGGAGGAGGCAGGAGAAGAGGGAGGGTAAGTTGCTTCCTCCCTGCCTCTCCCCACCCCTGCCTGCCTGGGGCCAGGGAGGGCCTTCGCGGGGCTTCCTCGCACTCCC
>NW_015172160.1:4902-9686 GCF_001447785.1 Gekko japonicus | reverse complement strand
CGGGGCTTCCTTCCCCTCCCGCCAGCCTTGCAGGTCCACCGCCGGGCCCCTCATGGGACTCAACAGTGGAGCTGCAAGGCCGGCGGTGGCGGCCGGGACCGTTGGGGGTGGTGTGTGTGGCCTTATGACACATTTCCAGTGATGTCAGGGGGTGTGGCCTTATGACACACTTCCGGTGATGTCAGGGGGTGTGGCATATCCTAATGAGTTATGCTAATGAGTTCCCCTAGCTCTTTTTCTACGAAATGACCCCTGGAAGGTTCTATATAACGTCCAGGTGTACAGGCATCGTGATGCCAGCCTCCAGGTGAGACCTGGAGATCCCGCAAAGTTACAGCTTATCTCCAGACTACAGAGGTCAGTTCTCCTGGAGGGAATGGATGCTTTGGAGGGTGGACTCTATGGCATTGTACCCCACTGAGGTCCCTGTCCTCCCCAGCTTCACCCCCAAATCTCCAAGAGTTTACCCCCCCCTTCCCCCACCGGTGGCTGAGGGGACCTTGCAACCCTGTACAGGCTGCCCTTACTCTCTGTTAGCCAGGTGGGAAGAATAAGGAGGAGGAGGAGGAGATTGAATTTATACCTGGCCGATCCCAAAGTGGCGTGGATGGAAAGGTATGCAGCACAGGAAGAAAGTGCACAGGCCCACAAGAGGAGGGAGGTACCCAGGGCAAGTAGGCATTGAGGCAAGCCAGCTGGTTCGTTCTCCTCCCTTTCCTCCTTTGCAGGATCAGGGCCCAGATGTCGGGTTGCACACTCTGGGTTGGGAGATTCATGGAGATTTGGGAGTCGAGGCCGGGAAGAGGGGAGGTCGGGAAGGAACCCCAGTGGCGTATGATGCCATATAGTCCACCAACCCAGTGCTGTCATTTTCTCCAGGAATACTAATCTCTGTAGTCTGGAAATCTCTTGTCATTCCGGGAGGAGTGTCTAAGGGCCTTGGGAATGTTTAGTTTGGAGAAGAGGAAGAGAAAGAAGAAGAAGAAGAGATTGGATTTATACCCCATCCTTCACTACCCAAAGGTGTCTCAGAGCAGCTAACAAACTCCTTTCCCTTCCCCTCCCCACAACAGACGCCCTGTCAGGTGGGTGGGGCTGAGAGAGCTCTTGACAGAAACGGCTCTTTTTCAAGAACAGCTCTTATCAGAACTATGGCTTGCCCAAGGTCATCCAGCCGGGTGCAAGTGGAGGAGTGGGGAATCAAACCCGGTTCTCCCAGAAGACGAGGAGGAGGAGGAGGAGATTGGATTTATACCCCACCCTTCACTACCCAAAGGTGTTTCAGAGCGGCTTACAAACTCCTTTCCCTCCCCCTCCCCACAACAGACACCCTGTGAGCTGGGTGGGGCTGAGAGAGCTCTGACAGAAATTGCTCTTTTTCAAGAACAGCTCTTATCAGAACTATGGCTTGCCCAAGGTCATCCAGCAGGTACAAGTGGAGGATGTGGGGAGTCAAACCTCGGGTCTCCCAGATTAGAGTCCACGCACTTAACCACGACACCAAACTGAGGAGATTGAGGGGGGACATGATTGCTCTTTTTAAATATCTGAAAGGCTGTCATTTGGAGGAGGGCAAGGAGCTGTTCCAGTTAGCAGTGGAGGAGTGGACCCGAAGCAACGGGTTTAAGTTACACGCAGAAAGATATCTCCTGGATATCAGGGGAGGAAATTTCACGGTCAGAGTGGTTCAGAGGTGGAATCAGCCGCCCAGGGAGGTGGTGAGCTCCCCTTCACTGACAGCTTTCAAGAAGAGGCTGGACGGATATTTCTCAGAGGTGCTTTAGGTTGGTCCTGAATTGGTCAGGGGGTTGGACTAGATGACCTCTATGGACCCTTCCGGCTCTATGATTCCACGATTCTATGAGATCTCCAGGCTCACCTGGAAGCTGGCAACCCAAGACTGAGACACAGCCATGGATTATAAAGCAGCTTCCAGGGCTCTTTTTGTAGAAAAAGCCCAGCAGGAACTCATTAGCATAATAGGCCACACCCAACAGCAGAAACTCATTAGCTATTAGGCCACAGCCCTGACAGCACAGCTCATTAGCATATAAGGCCACACCCCCATGTTACCAGAAGTGTGCTCATCCAGCCACACCCACCTTTTGCTTGTTATTCTGTTGACCTTGTTTGGGGTCAAACCAGGGCTTTTTTTGTAGCAGGAGCTCCTTTGCATGTTAGGCCACACACCCCTAATGTAGCCAATCCTAATGTGTTCCTGCTGTTGGGTGTGGCCTATCATGCTAATGAGAGTTCCTGCTGGGCGTGGCCAACTTGGGAGCCAGCCGGAACTCCGTTCCTGTGCGTTCCTGCCCAAAAATAGCCCTGACCTTGCGAGGTGTCCTTTCATCTTTGGGAGACGGGAATTCAGGCCTGCGGGAAAGAAAGACAGAGAATGCAAATTATAGTCTATGACATTAAGGATGTCACCTTTTACGCCGGCCTTTGCCACAGGTTTGATGTGCAGCAATTAGCATGTGACAGTGTTTCACTCACCTGATTTCTGCACATCAAATCTCTGTTCTAAGGGCACTGGAGCCGATGAGGGTAAGGTTTTTGTTTGCTTGTTTCTGCCTAACTGACAGCCCGACACGTGGGACTCCTGGGTCGAAGACTTTGCGATTGTTAGAGCTCTTTGTTTCTTTATATAAATATTTTTAATGTCATACATACACAGAACAAATAACAAACAGCAACATCTGTAGCCTCACATCCAGTCTTCTCACGGTGATGTTCCAACAAAGTTAATTACTCTCAGCATTCCACAATTAAGGGGACATCTGCCAATCAACCTCCAATTCTGACATATTTATTTCCTTCACTATGTTTCCCCCCCCGCCCCCGGAATTAAACCCAAACGGTAACCATAAATTAAGCTTGTTATTCCTGTTTGGTCCTTGAATCTGTTAAACATTATGCTGTATGCTAATTTACTGCTCTCACCCTTTACATATATGTATGGACTGGCATAGGTAAAGGTAAAGGTTCCCTTGCTCGAAAGCCAGTCGAATCCGACTCTAGGGTTGCGGTGCTAATCTCCGTTTCAAAGCTGAAGAGCCAGCGCTGTCCGAAGACGTTTCCGTGGTCATGTGGCCGGCATGACTAAACACCAAGGTGCACGGAATGCTGTTACCTTCCCACCGAAGTGGTACCTATTTATCTACTTGCAATTTCTTGCTTTCGAACTGCTAGGTTGGCAGGAGCTGGAACTAGAGATGGGAGCTCACTCCGTCTTGTGGCACCTGGGTCTCGAACTGCTGAACTACTGACCTTCCACAGCCTGCAGTTCAGTGTCTTAACCACTTGAGCCACCGCAGACTGGCATACAGCATAATAAAAAGTAGAGACATCACCCTGCCAACAAAAGTCCATATGGTCAAAGCAACGGTATTCCCAGTAGTAATATACGGCTGCAAGAGTTGGACTATAAGGAAGGCCGAGAGCCGAAGAATAGATTCTTTTGAACTATGGTGCCAGAGAAGACTCTTGAGAGTCTCTTGGACTGCAAGGAGATCGAATCAGGCCAGATACTGAAGCTGAAGGTCAGATACTTTGGCCTCCAAATGAGAAGGGAGCACTCACTGGAGAAGGCCCTGATGCTGGGAAAGATTGAAGGTCAAAGAAGACGGGGACGGCAAAGGATAAGATGGTCAGACAGTGTTATTGATGCAATGGGCATGAAATTGAGCAAATTCCAGAGCACGATGGAAGACAGAAGGGCCTGGCATGACGTGGTCCATGATGTTGCGAAGAGTTGGACTCAACTGTGCGACTGAACAACAGCAGCAACAACATGGAATGGTAATTTCTATTTCCAGGGCTTTTTTTGGTAGGAAAAGCCCAGCAGGAACTCATTAACATAGTAGGCCACACCCAACAGCAGAAATTCATTTGCTCATTAGGACACACCCCTGACAGCACAGCTCATTAGCATGTTAAGCTACACACCCCATGTTCGCAGAAGTGTGGTTATCCAGCCACACCCACCTTTTGCTTCTTATTCTGTTGACCTTGTTTGTTGTCAAAACCCAGGGCTTTTTTTGGAGCAGAAACTCCTTTGCATGTTAGGCCACACACCCCTAATGTAGCCAATCCTAATGAGTTCCTGCTGTTGGGTGTGGCCTATTATGCTAATGAGTTCCTGCTGGGCGTGGCCAACTCGGGAGCCAGCCGGAACTCCGTTCCTGTGCGTTCCTACCCAAAAATAGCTGTGTCCATTTAATTGCATCTGAAGAAGTCTATACAACATGAAAGTTGTGCCACAGTGGAATCGGCTGCCTGGTGAGGTGGTGAGCTCCCCCTCCCCGGCAGTCTTTAGGCAGCAGCTGGACAAACACTAGTCAGGGATGCTTGAGGGTGATCCTGTGCTGAGCAGGGGGCTAGACTAGATGGCCTGTAGGACCCCTTCCAGCTCTGTGGTTCTAGGATTCTATACCTTGACCAAAACATTGTTGGTCTTCGAGGTGCCCCTGGACTCCAACTTTTTTCTGCTGCTTCAGATCAATACGGCTGCCCACCCGAATATGTAATGTGAGAATTACCCAATGCCGGTATGAAGACCAATCGAGTGTACACTGTGCACGGATTGTACATCGATTCACTGTAATTTGTGAATGGGGCTAGGCTGACTCTCAAATGGTTATACTCCTGGGGTCAGGGGGAACCATGTGGATTATGGGCCATGCTGGTGGGGAGGCTGCAGTGGGGAGGCGGAAGGAAATCCTCTCTGTTTCTTCCATCAGGATAGTTCCATTGGCAAAAGAAGGAGGAGGAGGAGGAGGAGG